>NW_021832411.1:32500-67110 GCF_006345805.1 Octopus sinensis | reverse complement strand
CTCCCACCACCAAAAAAGCGGACGTAATATAACTGAGCCAGTGGCACCTAACGAAGTCGAACAGATTCTGTCGGACAATGATGACAAAGAACGACTCGAATCAGTGTATTGTTTCAAGGCTACAGTCCAACCGCTGACAAGATGAAACCATCATACTGTTTCATCTCTTCCCGCCCCCACCAAAGGCCGGTTGTTGGCGGCGGTGACGACGGTGGCTGCGGCGGAGGAAGTGGCGTTAGGTGTAGGCAGAGGTGAAACAAGAGATGATGGCTCAATTAGCTGACAACACTTATCTCTCAAATCAATCAACTTTTCAGCTACTCTGTTACTATAGCAACTCAGGTGGTGATGGATTGCCTGTGGGTGGGAGGTTTGCATTAGGTGAAATCCGTTGTTGATTGGCAGAATCGATAAGCATCAGCAAGTAATGTATTGCGGCATTCACTTACTGTTCTGTATGTTTGAGATTCAAATCCCATCCAGGTGGACTTCGACTTTCATCCTTATGGTATCGATAAAATAAAGTACCGGTCGATGTACTTGACTACCCCCCACCTCTTGTTCCCAAACAGAAACATATTATTAAAATGGCCGATTGGGAAAAAATCGTAGCGCGTCAGACAAAATGCTTAGCAGCATTTCTTCCGGCTTTTTCAGTTTGAGTTTAAATATTGCCGAGGTCGACTTTCGTCGTTTCGGAGCGAAAAATAAGTACTAGTCTGTACTGGGGTCGATGTAATCGACTTTCCTCTTCTCCCACAAAATTCTGGCCTTGGGCCTAATAATAAAAAGAAATATTACAAGACGTCGAGCTTGGCAGAAACGTTAGCGTGCCGGATAAAAATGATTAATAGTATATTCTTTCGGCTCTTTACGTCATGAGTTCAAATTCCGCCGAAGTCAATTTTGTTTCATTCCTCCGAGGTCGTTGAAATAAAAGAACCAGTAAAGCAGTTGCTGGACTTTCAGGAAGAATTCTTCTTCTTCTTATTATTATTATATATATAATATATAATTACTATTATTATCATTATTATCATAAAAAGAGAATGGGGCTCTCTACCCCCACTTTTGACAGGCTCCCCGTTGGCTTTTATGGGTTTTTTTTCCCACCAGGAACCTTTCGAAGCGCCCTCCCCCTATTGGGAGCTTTTCGTTGTTATATTATTTTACTGGTTACACCTGTTTTTTTACAAACCGATTTTTTCACAAACGACGGACAAAACCCTTTGTAACCTTTCGTTCTGTTTTGTCCCTTTATGTTTTCTAATCATGTGTGTCAGCCCTTGTGGCCAATAAAATAATTAATTATCATTATTATTATTATTAACCCTTTCGTTCCGACATTTTCACAATCTGTTTTTATTTTACTTCTTTACAGCTTCATTATCTATCATAATTAAAATCTAAGCTTATTTTTTTGTCGCTACATATGATTTTAACCCTAACCCTAATGAACAAATACTTGGGACTGTCCCATCCCAACAGTATTTCACATACACGTTGAGCAAGTTCGGAAAATTACATAAATAAAAATGAAATAAATCTTACAGTTTATTTCTAACACAAAATGAAGCTATTATCGCTTTCTCATATAATATTTATTATAAATTACAATTATTTTTTCGAATAACACTTATAAAATAATACATATAATAACTCCTTCCAAATAATACTCATGAAATAATAAACTTCTTTCCTCAGATAATGATTATGTAATTATATTTTTTCTCTTATATCATACTTATGAATGTATTTCGTTTCTCAAATAATATTTACGAGAAAAACCAAGATTTATAAATACATGCTATGTGTGATTTACTGTAAAACATTCATCAATGCATAAAGGAATGTTGCATTTCCGGCAAATGTATTTGGTCTTCCGTTCTTTGTTCCTTGAAGTACATCTAGTACATCTGCGACTCTTTTGTTTTCCTGGCATATGATCACCTACACTTTGAAATCTTAGAAGGCCGTACGAAAGATCTCATTCTATTTTGAGGAAAATTCGACCTTCCTGCCTCAGATACATTTAATAAGAAATTTATGAATGGTGGTTTCGTATGGTAAATTTCAGAGTGAATAACATAGCTATTATAAACAGCTGTCATCAGAAGCCTGAAGAACACTTTAGTCCACCATTTTCTATTTTTTCGATCCAGTTCATACGGTGTTACCGTTTGATCAGAGCGATCTACTCCAGCCATATATTTGTTATAAAAGATAATGGACTAGTGAGCTCTTTCTTTTTTCCATCCAACTCCATACGCTGTCACCCTGATTTATCCCATCACAAGCCATTTTAAATGAAGAAAATTCACTTTAGTATTTAAAAAAACATGTATCCAAGAAAAGCAATATTTCGTCCGTCGTTGCATTCTGAGTTCAAATTCCGCCGAGATCGACTTTACCTTTCATCCTTTTGGGGTCGATGAAATAAGTATCATTTGAACACTGGGGTCGATGTAATCAACTTATCTGGCCGCCAGAAGTTGAAACCGTTATTATTATTATTGAAGCTGGCAGACTCGTTAGCACGCCAGGCAAAATGCTTAGCGGCATTTCGTCCATCTTAACGTTCCGAGTTCAAATTCCGTCGAGGTCGACTTCGCTTTTCATTCTTTTGGAGACGATAAGATAAGTACTAGTGAAACATTGGGATCGATGTAATCGATTAGTTTCCTCCCTCAAAATTTCAGGTCTTGTGCCTTTAGTAGAAAGGGTTATTATTATTATTATTATTATTATCATTGTATTAAATTAGGTATCTTTTGGAGAACGTGCATGAAAGTTTTCAAGATTAATAAAGGATATATATGGTTAACGAAAATGCTTACTGTTAGCACAAAATACCCAGTTCAAAAAAATTGCATAAAAAGCATACACAATGAACAAAGATGCTCAAAATTAGTGAAGATGTCCAGGGTTAAATATATTTAAGATCACCAGAAATATTCAGTGTTTACAAATAATGTGTGAGAATACCGTAACAACATTTATAGATTCTAGTATTGTCATCGTCTAGAACGTGCTCATGTCCATCTTTAGAGATAATTTGACAACGTCCTTACTAAGATGTTGGTGCATCATAGATCCAGTTGTGTCGAGTACAAAGGTAATGATATACACATACTGTCGTCTTCATAATATCTTTAACAAACCCTCCAGCAATTAATCAAGCCATATCTGGCCCAAATATTCTATCTGTTTTATATTCGAACCAGCCAGATCTGACCTCTCACATCTACCCCACAACGCCAATCCAATAATAAACAATCATATCATAAAAATCTCTAATTCAGAACAATGTGAGTAAATAAGCATTATATTTGACAGAGTAACTTAAACGGTAGAGTGTTAAACAACTCGATCGGTGTAATTCCATGGATATTCCCTTGCTGTTAATGCAACATTAGAGACATTTGGTATTGTTGTAGTTAATAATTAACCCAGTATTATCATTTTGATTATGGCAAATATTCTGTCCGACGCCAGACTTAAATGCTGCCATCTGGTGGTCTGTATGTATGCTAAAGTTATATAATCCTGGTGGTCTGTATGCTAAAGTTATATTTTCAAATTCCTAGTTTCTAAGATTTTTTTAAAGACAAGTAACCATATTTATTATACATGTATGATATATATATATATATATATATATATATATATGTGTGTGATATTATATGTATTATGCATACATACATTTTATAGATATAATTTACATATGAAAATATATGTATGTTATATATATAAAATGTTTTGCATGTTTATATATAACCATATACATTATATATGTAATGCATGTATGTATTAAATGCTTTTCATATAAATATCCATTTTTATTATATATGTATGTATATAAGATGTTTTATTTATATATATCCATACATTATATATGTATGTATATATGTGTATATATGTGTATATATATATATATATATATATATATATATATCATGTATATATATATGTATGTATGCATGTATATATATGTATGTATGCATGTATATATATATATGTGTGTGTGTGTGTGTGTATGTGTATATATATATATATATATATATATCTTATGATATATTTTGTCTGACTATTTTGTGTGTGTGGATGTATATATATATAATATGAGGAGAGAGAGAGAGAGAGAGAAAGGGGTCGGTGTTAAAGAGATAAAGGGCGGTGCCTTTAGTTCTACAAGTTGTTTCTGAATAAAAAAGACATCATTTTTCAGAATGTTTCACTCGGTTTGCGATATTTAAAGGAGACATGAAAAGAGAATTAGACATAGGGATACCCGTATGTGGCTGTGTGTGTGGTTGGGGGTGTAGAGGTATAGGCGTATTCAGATTTGTAAGTTATAGCCCCCCAAAAATGTGGAGAGCAATGGAAGAGCGTAGTTGAGTGTAAAACTATAACATAGACTTATTGTAGCTAATCCTCTCACAGTTGAAGGAGTTTGTATGATACGTGTGAAGAGAAATATGTACGGCTGAATACATACGCATACACACAGACATAAAGGCATGGCTTACATCTGCAGAGTAACAGACGCATATACGTATACAAAAATAGAAAGAAAGCGACGGAGAGAAAAATGACTGAGGTGGTATGTATATGTATATACATTTATATATATACATAGGTATGTGTATGTGTGTGAATATATACATACATACATACATACATACTTATATATATATATATGGTGGTGCTATTAAGTTAGACTTGGCCTGGGCCAATAATGGCCGAAAAGTATCAAAATATATATATATATATATATATAGGATGTATTTATGCGTGTGAGTGTATATTTATATATGTATGTATACAAATAGTGTTTGTATGCGTGTGTATGTATATATATAGTTTGTGTTTGTGAGTATATATATATATATATATTTATATACATACGTGTATATATATATTATATATATTTACACGCACATACTCATACAGATATGTCGGCTTACTTATGTATGTATATACATTTATATTCATACGCATGCATATATATATATATGCATACGTACACACACACATATATTATACACACATAGACATACACATATGTTTGTGTGTGAGCATGCGCACACATACACACCTATAGGCAAATAATGATCTAAATCTTAAGTGGTATATAAAAGCTTGACTAATTAGCTCAGAGTTTAGTGACCAAGAAGAAAAAAAAACAACAACCAGTAATGACAATAAATAATGTACTAAAAGAAAAGCAAAAAAAGTTAACAAAACAATGCAAAATAAAAAGTATAAAAATACAAAACCACAAACGCGAGAGAGAGAGAGAGAGAGAGAGAGAGGGAGGGAGGGAGAGCAGAGGGAGGGAGGGAGGGAGAGAGAGTAACAACGACAAAGGGAAGAAAACAGGAGACAAACTTCAATGAATACATTATCATACATTATCATTCACACCTTCCTTCTAATCCCAATGAAACAATATAAAAAGGTTAAAAAAACATGACAGCCCATTTATATATATATATATATATATATATATATACATATATGAATAAATAAATACTTGTAGACACATTATCAAAACCTTATATATCGTTTTACCCTTTGTAAAGTTTCAATGGCGAGTTTTAACGCTTCATTTAGATCGACAATAACACCCATATTTCGAGTTAGCTGGACATAGTCAATTTACTTTGAAAAGACACGCTGTATGGCCATAAATGAGGCGTAGAGGGAACGCTTCATAGACAGACGGTTACTTAGTATGTTTAGAATTTTCTTAATAAGCGCTAGATATTCATAAGATAATTAACAAGAAATAAAAAACCCAACTATCTTAATTATATCAGTTATTTTAATGTTGTCGTTATTGTTCTTGGTAAAGGAAAACTTTATGCTGAAAGGTATTTCAAATGTGACCATCGCATTGTTTTGTATAACGTGGACTGCACTGTTCAACGTGTCCATTTTTTTTACTATTTTTAAAAGGAGAGAATATTTGCGGAAGATTTCGTGGCTATTTCATGCAGATCGTGTAGCTAGGAGGAGGTTTCTTGTGGCAATATCAGCAACAACGTTTGTGCACGCGTGCGTTCTGTGTGTGTGTGTGTGTGTGTGTGTCTGTGTGTGTGTGTGTGGAGGCCCGTGGCTTAGTGGTTAAGATGTTGCACACTTGATCATAAGATTGTGGTTTCGATTCCTGAACTGAGCGATGGTTTGTGTTCTTGACCAAAACACTTCATGAGTAATCCTGCGACTGACCGGCGTCCCGTCCTGTATGGTATATATATGCCACAGACTCCGAGAAACCGGCATCACTATGTATTACACGCTTACCTGGTCGCACCAGTTTTATCCTGTCTCTTCCTCCACTTCGAACTTTTCTTGGACTATTCTGCCTGAGTTCTCTACCTCTCCTACACCTGGACTCCTACACTTCGGCTGTACCTCTCCTACCCATGGATTACACTGGACTCTTCCTTTGATGTGAAATCGCTCCAAAACACCACGACGTTTGAACCTTTTGAACTTTTCTGAACTTTTTTGTACTTTCTGCTTTTTCCTATTGTCGTTTCTCTCAATCCGCACTTGAAGTAAACCATAATAGATCGCTAGCCACAAAACCTTTTTCTGTTTTCTCTCCCTGCTTATTTCTGTGTTCCTTTCTGTCGAAGAGCGTAGGCTCGAAACGTAAGACTTTCTCACTTCCCGAGCGTTAAACTAATACATCTGTTTGTTGTTTACACTCCCGTCTTCGTCTCTTGTTTTTTTTGTAAATTTTCACTTTGTGAATCTATATCCCATGAAAGACTTTTGCTCCTTGTATGACATATTACTTTGGTCGAGTCAGTCTCGTGCTACTCTGAGTTTCACCTATGGTTGCACAAGTTCTTCAGGCAAGTTATGACAACTACACACCCGTATATACATCAAAGAAGAGTAAGTTTAGCCGTATAACACAGTTAAATAGTTAAATTCGCTTTTATTTATTTCTTGAATTTATTTCGTCACACTAAATTACCCTATCGCATGATACTGTTCCACATCTTTCCCGCGGAACAGGACTGTGTTAGTGATCATACAGGATCGCAGAAGTGGACGAAAATTTTGACACATCATGGAATGAATAAAAACTGAATTTTTTTTCAAAGGCCTAAAATAGTCCTTCCACGCTGTAATTACTTCAGTTTCAACAGATGATATTAAATCAAGACGCTTGACAATTAGAACGCTGAAACAAACAAACATACATACATAACACACACCATAATATAAATATATATATATATATATATATCTATATTATATATATATATATATACACATACATACATACAGATGCATATATGGGTACAGGACGTCACCAGCTGTAAACAACATGAAATGCGAATCAAATTAGTTCAATATAAACGACCCTACATCAGTTGTTGGCTATCTACCTACTCCTCATTTCGAGCATTGAAGTGCGTGGCGTTACTTTAAATAATGTTCCAAAAAATCAACTAAAACACAACAAACGGAAAATTCAGAGCTAATTCCTCAACAGCCATCATCCAAAAGATCATAACAATTTCGCGCCTTTAACGATGATATTATTCAATTTTGGCGGCGCCAATGGCAAGAAGTAATTGAAAATAGCTAACGAACGTACAAGACAACGACAAAAATACGCGACATAATAAAATAATTATATATATGCGACGAAAAAACTCCGTGCAGACGCAAAACGGACATGTATGGGTAAAACAAAGATAAATATAATGTCCTGTAGGATTGAAAACCAGAAAGAGCCAATGGAAAGTCAGAACGAATGGTGAAGAGAACAAACGTGCAATATATATAGTCTTTTATGCTTTTATTTGTTTCAGTCATTTGACTGCGGTCATTCTGGAGCACCGCCTTTAGTCGAGCAAATCACCCCCAAGAGTTATACACTGTGAGTCTACTACTTATTCTATTGGTGTCTTTTGCCGAACCGCTAAGTTACAGGGACGTAAACACATCAAAATCGGTTGTCAAGCGATGGTGGAGGGACAAACACAGACCGACTTTGCCTTTCATCCTTTCGAGGTCGATAAATTAAGTACCAGTTAAGCACTGGGGTCGATGTAATCGTCTTAATCCGTTTGTCTGTCCTTGTTTGTCCCCTCTATGTTTAGCCCCTTGTGGGTAATAAAGAAACATATACAATAGGCTTCTTTCAGTTTCTGTCTACCAAATCCACTCACAAGGCTTTGGTCGGCCCGAGGCTATAGTAGAAGGCACTTGCCCAAGAAGACACTTGCCGCTGACCGTGTTAGTTGAAGTTTTATGTGCGTGTGTGTATGTGTATGGGTTCGCGCTTTGTATGTATCCTTGCCCTTTATATAGATTTATTTATTTATTTTATCTACCTGTCTTACATTTATCGCAGGTATGTGACAGATATATTTATAAAATTTTAAAATCTATTTCTTTCTTTATTTATTTATCTATTTATTTACTTCTTTTATACATCTATCTCTATATCTCGTGAGTACCACAGGTAAGTGCATACAGGTCTATTCCGTGTGTATTTTCCTGTAAGTTTCTGTGTATTATTTACGGATTTTCCCACTCTCTCTTCTCATCAGGGATTTCAAAGGGACATCAGGCCTCTCTACTACTTTAATTCGTAGATTAGCCTTAACGTTTTCCTAAAAAGGTATGCTAGTTCGCCGTCAGGGGTGGCATCAACGAACATGACACTCTGGTACTTTTTGTTGTCTTACCAAGAGTTGGCCTTATTTATCTTATTACTGGTCCTTTCCGAGCTGTTCCAGGATTTACTCCTGTACAGCGTGCAGATCTCCTTAGCATCAATCTCTATGACGGCTTTGTACTTAGTCCTGGCTCCTTTGTACACTCTAATCCTGTCCCTTTGGTTGTAGCCAGAGAACTGCATGTGGTGGATGAAGTGTTGTATGTGTATTTCCAATTTCCATAGGGTCGCAGATGTTTCCAGATTATCAGCATTGTCTTATAGGGGTGCTCTGGCTACTATGTTGATAATATCCACGCAGTAAAGAGTACATGGTTAGGTTTTTGGAGTTCTCTGCTAATTTCTCTTTGAGTCTCCTATCCCACCAAACCATAAATTGGCTAGCCACATTGCCGGCATGAGTTAAAATAACAGTAATAAACGAGTGAATAAAAATATATAGAGCGTGTGTTTATTTGGCAAAAGAAATAAATAAAATTGACCATCCCGAAATACAACAATATAATATATATATATATATATATATATATATATATAATATAATATATACATATATAATATAATGATAAATATCAAAGTGAGTTATATACAGTAGCGGTAACACATCGTGACGTATTTTGCCATTTCAATATGGCTAACCACTAAGGGTGGATTGCTACTGTAGTTTTTAGCCCCAGGAGGACACACTCCTCCAGCTGGCCATAGACACACTATCTGTGTCCTGTCAGTATTTGCAAAGGGAAGTCATCCTTCCCGTCTTCAACTTATGATACACACGGACTCGAGTTTCGAGGTATTGACCTCTCGTCAGCGTGTGACAATCATAGTTGTCGCCGAGAATTAGATTTCTTCCTTCACAAATCTTATACTTTTTCCAGCGTCCACTGTCGCTGATATTGAAAAAGTGAAATCAAACAATGATAAATATCAAAGTGAGTTATATACAGTAGCGTAACACATCGTGACGTATTTGCCATTTCAATATGGCTAACCCCTAAGGGGGATGCTACTGTAGTTTTTAGCCCCAGGAGGACACACTCCTCCACTGGCCATAGACACACTATCTGTGTCCTGTCAGTATTTGCAAGGGAAGTCATCCTTCCCGTCTTCAACTTACGATACACACGGACTCGAGTTTCGAGGTATTGACCTCTCGTCACGTGTGACAATCAGTTGTCGCCGAGAATTAGATTTCCTTCACAAATACTTATACTTTTTCCAGCGTCCAAATACTGACAGGACACAGATAGTGTGTCTATGGCCAGCTGGAGGAGTGTGTCCTCCTGGGGCTAAAAACTACAGTCATCCACCTTAGGGGTTAGCCATATTGAAATGGCAAAAATACGTCACGATGTGTTTACGCTACTGTATATAACTCACTTTGATATTTATCATTGTTTGATTTCACTTTTTCAATATCAGCGACAGTGACGCTGGAAAAAGTATAAGTATTTGTGAAGGAAATCTAATTCTCGGCGACAACTATGATTGTCACACGCTGACGAGAGGTCAATACCTCGAAACTCGAGTCCGTGTGTATCATAAGTTGAAGACGGGAAGGATGACTTCCCTTTGCAAATACTGACAGGACACAGATAGTGTGTCTATGGCCAGCTGGAGGAGTGTGTCCTCCTGGGGCTAAAAACTACAGTAGCATCCACCCTTAGTGGTTAGCCATATTGAAATGGCAAAAATACGTCACGATGTGTTACCGCTACTGTATATACTCACTTGATATTATCATTGTTTGATTTCACTTTTCAATATCAGCGACAGTGGACGCTGGAAAAAGTATAAGTATTTGTGAAGAAAATCTAATTCTCGGCGACAACTATGATTGTACACGCTGACGAGAGGTCAATACCTCGAAACTCGAGTCCGTGTGTATCATAAGTTGAAGACGGAAGGATGACTTCCCTTTGCAAATACTGACAGGACACAGATAGTGTCTATGGCCAGCTGGAGGAGTGTGTCCTCCTGGGGCTAAAAACTACAGTAGCATCCACCCTTAGGGTTAGCCATATTGAAATGGCAAAAATACGTCACGACATATATATATATATATATATATATATATATATACATAAATTGGGACGAAATAAAATTCTTTTTACAAGGAGAACGCAGTGATGCACTTGAAATGCAGTAGAGTATAATCTGGAATTGAAACAGTGTTAAAGACGAGACTTGACTCTAGCTATAAGTTTACCTGTTGTCTATGGGTCAAAAGAAACAAACAACACACACACACACATAATCTCCATGTCACTCAACCCCATCACTTTCTATAACACTCATCTCTATTTGAATATAAATACATTTTTTGTCTATCGCGCTCACCCTCTCCGTTTATTTAAATCCGCCAACATCTCTCCTCGTTTTGTTCTCCTTTCCATCTACATTACTTTAAAAAGTCGAAATCACCTCTACTGATCCCTTTAATTCTAATTTGAAATCCAGCCCCTTTCTTTGTTCTCCGATCTCCATTAGACAAAACCCTTTAATATGAAGCTAGACAGAATAACAAAAGACGGCAGCCGTAAAGCTCATCACAGATTATATGTACACACACACACAAAATATATATATATATATATATATGTGTGGTCTACTTTGTAAATATGGATTAATAAGTTGAATTGAATGCTCGTGTAATATTGTTTGGGGGATGAAAAAGGGGCCAAGGGTCACAAGTGTTATTTTGTTAAATTAAGGATTATGATATTCCAACAGTGAGTCAGAGACGACCGAAGAAGTAGACAGAGGGTTCGTATCATCTCTCAACTGACTTGGGACTTATAATGTAGTTTTTGTCTTTCCCAATTTCATTTACGAGGTTTGGTCCGACCCAAGGATAAGCTATGGTAAAAATATTTGCACAAAATGCCGTAGAGTAGGATCGAACCCAGGACATCATGATCGTGAAGCGAATTTCTTATCCGTCCCCCGATGGATACATCACACAAACATGCCGCGCGCGCTCACATTTCTATTACTATTTCTGTCTGCTTCTTTATATTTTTGCGCGCGCCCGCGTATTTGCCTCCGGTGTCAAAACGCGCTGACACCAAAACAGACCGAATGCTCAGTCAGCCTTGCCATATCATCTCATTCTGGGAGTTGAAAGCAATGTCTACTACTGCAGGATTTGAACTCGGAATGTAAAGAACCGAAATAAACACCGCAAAGTAGTTTGTTCGATTCTCTAACGACTCTGCCAATCCAATCTTTTCCTAAAAAATGCCCAAAGCCGGGAATTTTGTTGTGTCGAGGAATAATGAAATAATCGATCGCAGTAGTTGAACGAGCAAGAAGAAAAAAAAATCATTGGCTGTGTGGTTAAGGAGCTCGCTTAGTAACCACATAGTTTGGGTTCAGTTCCACTGCGCGGCATCTTAGGCAAGTGTCTCTTACTATAGTTCCAGGGCAACCAATGCCTTATGAATAAATTTGGTAGACGGAAACTGAGTGGAAGCCGGTCATTTATATATGTGATAAATGTCTACGTGTTTGTGTCCCCGCATCGCAAACCAACCGGTGTTGGTTTGCTTATGTCGTGTAACTTAGGGGATCGGCAAAAAAGGACCGATATATTAAGTACCACCGGTCATAAAAAGAATAATTGGGTCGATTTGTTCGACTTAACTTTTCAAAATGGCCGCTGTCCAATGTCTGAAACGAAAGATTGAGAGAAGCCATCCATGGTTTCAGTGATGGCTGGCAGGGGTGGGGGGAGAGACAATGTAGGAGTCTATGAAGAGTAAATTGTTGGTCTGATCATCTGCAGACAACCTTTGCTCCGAGGTATGCTCCATCAAAACGCCGTAACCTACTCTCTTCAAAGTTTCCTCAGGTCAACAAGTCAAACTTAGGAGATATCAGATAACAGATATTAAATTCTGAACAACCGAAAGAATACAACAAGAAGAACCAAGAGAAAAAATAAAAAAACCCAAAACTAACAGAACGATAATTCAACGTTGTACTAAGTGTCACCTCGCCAGATTATCATTATTTTATTATCATCATCATTATTATTTGTGATATAATTACATTCAATACGTCTTAAATACCCTCGAATCAGTCTTGCAGCCATCATCACACCGTCAACAATATGCTTCCTGTAGTTAAAATGACGGGCTATTGATATATAATGGCTCCAGTTTTCCGCCATTCAGCTTTCAACTTTGAATGTATTTCAAACGTTGGTCGAGTAGACACGTATTGGTTTCTTTCTTTACCTCTTCTTTACATATATATATATATATATATATATAATATATATATATATATACACATACACACACATACCTTATGTAATTCGATACTGTTATGTCACTAGTAAATTAACTAAAAGTAGCACGAATATACGTATATACATATATACACACACAAACATATACATACATGTACACACATGATGTATTTGACGGTTATAAGGTGGACTATTTTTGTTTTCTTAAACTATGTCCCAGAAAAATCATTCTGCAACTAATATAACACAATATCAGGGCTTACGTTGATGGCAAGTGGGGCTTTAAGGAAGGGACTTCCAAAACTGAAGTGCCTCTTAAAAGCCCCTGCCCCTTACAAGCCGTCAAATGTATCATATACATTCATATTTCCCCACCACATACTAAAATACATACACACGCATACATAAACACGTTACACACACACATGTGTGTGCGTGTATATTATATATATATATATATATATATATATTACTCTTTTAATTGTTTCAGTCATTTGACTGCGGCCATGCTGGAGCACCAGCTTTAGTCAAGCAACTCGACCCCAGGACTTATTCTTTGTAAGCCTAGTACTAATTCTATCGGTGTCTTTTCCGAACCGCTAAGTTACGGGGACGTAAACGCATCAGCATCGATTGTCAAGTGATGGTGAGGAGACAAACACAGACACACAAACACACACAGACACACACACACATATATATATACGACAGGCTTCTTTCAGTTTCCGTCTACCAAATCCACTCACAAGGCTTTGGTCGGCCCGAGGCTATAGTAGAAGACACTTGCCCAAGGTGCCACGCAGTGGAACTGAACCCGGGACCATGTGGTTGGTAAGCAAGCTACTTACCACACAGCCACTCTGCATCTATCTATCTATATGTATGTATGTATGTATGTATGTATGTATGTATGTATGTATGTATGTATGTGTTGATTTTAATCTACACATGTAAATAAAAGAAATTATTTTGACTAGAAACAATTATTTGAGACCTTTCTGCTTAAGGGGCATACTAGTTGGAAAGCACTGGTTTATATTCTGAGGCTAAGTCTCACGGGGTGATTTTTCTTTTTCTCTTTTCTTCCTTTTTAATTAATACTGGGTGGGTAACACAGGTGTCAATCAAATGCAAGGGTCGATTAATTTTAATATATCCACCCATATAAAATATTTCATCTTGTCATATCTAAAAAATTATTATTATTTCTGTTGAAAAGTGTACATTTTAACAATCAAAGAAGAAAAAGGTCAACGCGAGTTTTTCTTTTTTCTTTTTTTTGAAATATTGTGTGAAATAAGAAAAAGTTAAAAAATAGAGAGAAAAATCTTTGACAAAAAATGAGAAGGAAAAACAATATGACTTTTAAGGAAAGAAAGAACAAAGATGAATGTGAATAAATATACTGAAAGAAAATGGCAGAAAAGGAAGACAACGATAACGAAAATGAAAGAGAAGAAAGAGAAGACGACGATGAAGAAGAAGGCAACAACGATAACGAAGAAAAGAAGAAAAGCAGAAAGAGAAGATAACGATAATGATGATGAAGGAAGAAGAGAAAAAGACGACGAAGTAGAAGGAAAAGAGGACAATGAGACAAAAAAAAGAAAAGAGGAATGAAAGAAGAATAAAAGTAGAAAGAAAAAAGAAGGAAAAGAAGAAAACAGAAGGAAGGAGGAGGAAGAGGGAAAGAAAAGAAAAAAAAACAGAATAGGACAGGAGGTAAAAGACGAGAGACAAAAGTGAAGGAAGATGAGAAAGAGGGAGGGAGGGAGAGAGAGAGAGAGAGAGAGAGAGAGAGAGAGAGAGAGAGAGAGAGAGAGAGAGAGAGAGAGAGAGAGAGAAAAGGAGAGATGTGTGTGTGTGTGTGGCTTCAAATGACACATACCGACGTAACAAGTCTCTTCAGTAGGACTTGTCTTTGATGTGGAGGTCTTCTGAAATGATCATTGCTGGCCACGCCCTCCAATAAACACTACCGACATCTAGAGGTACTATTAGATTACAATTAGTTACGGAATGACGCCCAGCCTTTTCACACAAGTATTTCATTTTCTCTATTGTTTGCACATTTTTATTATTATTATTATTATTATTGTTGATGGTTACAGGTTATCAGGTAGAGATATCAAAATAAAAAAAAAACAGACAAAAAGAAAAACAAACAAACTAGTTTCACTCTCAGTCAAGGTGTTTGTCAAGCAAAGTTTGTTGATTATTAAAAATCTAATATTTAATTTACAAAAAAGAAAGAGACGACGATAAAAAAATAAATAAATAACAGACAAAATCTATGCACAAGAAAACTTAAAAAACACAAACAAACCAAGAACTAAAAACAATCGATTCATTAAAAATCTTGCTGGGTGAACATTTTTCTATATCATGTTGAAACTGTTAGATCTCTCTCTCTCTCTCTATCTATCTATCTGTCTATAGAGACAAAATATGGACAAGCACTTACATATGGCGTTATATCATTTATAAAAGCTGTTACATAAACGTAAACAAGGGTATCTGACAAAGAAAAAATATAGTATTGATAGGTCTTTACAGCTGTTTCAAAAATTCAGCGATTGGTTGATGTAATAATGTGTATTACGCAAACGAGTGTACATACTGACGCAATGACTCACATCAAACACCTAGAAATTATTATTAACACATAAACACTATACGGTAATATGTTCAAAGTGGAAGTGTTGAAACGCCGAATTTTCTCACCTAAAAGGATGACTGAATATAATACATACATACATACATACATACAAACATACATACACGCATGCATGCATACATACATACATACATACATACATACATATATATATATACATATATATATATATATATATATACATATACATATATATACATATATATAATATACATATACATATATTATATACATATATATATATACATATATATAAAATGAGATAGGGGTTGAAAATTCAACCCACCATGGGATAATATATATCCGCCCTCATGCCGAAACAGCTGTCAGTTTTGATTTAATTGCATATTTATTTGAAAAATTTTTTACTTATATCTCTTTATCTTTTTACTATTACTGTATATCTCATTTTATATAATGCCTTTACTCATATGTAATGGTGTATTAAAGTATTGATTGGGTATCATCGGATAGTTGATGTTTTATTGATTTAAGTATGTTTCTCCATTCTCTAATTTTGTAGTATACATATATATATATATATATATATATATATATATATTATATTTAACCAATCAATTAGGTTCAAAATGCTTGGAGACTAGCAAGAAAAATATTTTTCAAAGTCCATCGAGTTTCACACCGAAACCTACGGCCTGTCATTACTGACACGTGTTTCCAAGTTTCACATTACTTCTGTAGTGGGCCCTAGTGGGTCTGTAAAGTGGAGACCGATGTCGGTGGCTGTTACAAGAAGTATAATGCAACGCGAAGGCACTTTTCAAAAACTTGACCAACATTTGGTTGTTGTTTAGTCCCGGGTGAGCTATAATTGTGCAAACATATAATGAAAGGCATTCTAGCTGTGGCCATCGCGTTTTTTCACTATGCCCAACACATCTAAAACTACATGATTCAAAGTGTCTTTATTTTCTGAAACGATGGGATGTGTGTTGAAGGAAATTGAGCTAGTATTTCTTACAAGTTGAACGACCACATAGAGACCCCTCGCTAACCTCTCAACCTCATTGGTCAGATATTGTTGTTGGCCCAAATTGTTCCTTTAATCAATGACTCCCTCGCTGATCCAATTTGTTCATCCATCTCGTTGACTAGTAATTTATTTTATCGACCCCAGAAGGGTGTTGATCTCAACGTAATGAGTCAAAGAAATACCGGTAGGCATTTAGTCCGGCACTCAAATGATTTTGCTAGCTTGCCACCTTCATTTGCGTAAATAATAGCATTTAGATTTTCCTCTTTTTTGTTGCAACCCCAAACTAATAATCTCACGTGCCTTTGTTGTCATAGAAACAAAAACAAAAATCTAAAACCAAATATATAAAGTAAAATTATTTCTAACAAGCGGTGTAATGCAACGAAAACGGTAAGATAAAGTTTCAAAATGGCCGCCAACAAAAGTAAAATACTGTCATTGTAGATTTGCTGAGCAATTCATTATCTCCCTTCTCTCTCTCAATGCCTTTCTGTATCTCCCTCTCTCCATCTTTCGTGCACGCGCTGTCGTATGTTATCATGCTGTATGTATAGAGATAAAAGTGTAAAAGTTGACAAGCCTTGAGATACAATAACACACACGCACACACACACACACACACACACACACACATAAAGGTAGGAGTGTGTGAGATTGAAACCCAGCTGCCAGTTTGAAATGGCAGCATTTTTGACATAAGGCTCCCTATTATGAGAGGTGAAACAACGGGATCGTTTACGAAAGGAATTTCTAATCTATAATATTTATAATGACAGGAGATAACAACTGTGTTGATATCATTATATATATGCAATTTCAATTAAGTCCGATTGTATTCCTATACAATAAAACAAGAGTGTCCGCCACTCTAACACACATACACACATCTTAACAAATAATTTCTTATTCAAGCCTTACACATGTAAACTAATGTTCAAAGATATTCATCATTCACATCCCACACAGATACATCTAACATTCGCCTAATCCTTATAAAAATTTACCCAGCGTACAGTCGTGAACAGCCCAACCTGGAACGAAATTCAGTGTGTGTGGTAAGAAGTTTGCTTCCTAACCGTATAGGTCTGGGTTCAGTCCCACTGCGTGTCACCTTAGACAAGGGTCTTCTACTGTAGTCTCGAGTCGACCAATGCCTTGTAAGCGGATTTGGTAGACAGAAAATGAAAGAACCCGTCGAATATATATATATATATATATATATATATATATATATATATATGTGTGTGTGGTGTGTGTGTGTGTGTGTGTGTGTGTGTGTGTGTGTGTGTGTGTGTGTGTGTATGTGTGTGTGTGTGTGCGTGTGTGTGTATTTGGTCTTCACCACCGCTTGAACCGGTGTTGGTTTGTCTACATTCTCGTAACTACTCGAGAGAGATCGATAGAATAAGTACCAGGCTTAAAAAAAACTACTGGAGTTGATTCATTCGACTGAAATTCCTCAGGGCATTTGATTAATGACTGACAAAAGTACACACACACACACACACACACACACATCTATATGCCTCAAGAAAATGGTATGGCCATCACAGATTTGATTAAAGATTTACTTAATCGGGATTGTCTCAGATGTTAAACACTACGACTACCTCAACGACCACGATGACCACCACCACCAACAAGAACAACGCTAAACTTGATGTAAAGTTATACAGAGAAGTACCTAATACAGATCAATTAAAATGGCGTCCCATTATTATAAGGCACCGTGTATATGCTGAAAGTATTAACAAATGTAACATGAAGCTTTCTGAAGTCCCCGAGATCAGTTTAACCTCGGCTTTCACGTCACGTCTGTTATATTGACTGAGCTGTCGCCATTCAGTCACGGTTGACTACACACACATGAATAATTACTAGAAAACGCCATGGACAAAATACTGATGAAAACAAGCGGAAATAAAAAAACAAGCAAATGAAGTAAATAATCGAAGCAGAATTAGGAAAAGCGACCACCCACCCACATATACATACCGCCCATACCTTATATATATATAGGATAGAAAAAACAATAGTAATAACAAACATAATTATAAACATGACTGCTGTCCCAGAATCCGGAAAGACTAAATGAGTCAGTTAGAAGTGGTAATAAAGTTGTCGTTGATGATGATGGTAGTGATGAGGTGGACGTAAAGGAAATTGATGATGGTAAAAGATAAGTGGAAATAAAAGGTAATAAAATAACGAAAAATAAAGGACATAAATAAAAAAACAAAGGCGGTGCATAAAACAATGATGTGTGATGGGATCATAAATAATAATAATAATAATAATAATAATAATAATAATAAACAAATAAATAAACAGATAAGCTATCATCAAAAGAGGGAACAGGAGGTATTCGATCGCTTGTTTGCTGTTGAGAAAGTAGTAGAGTGTAACAGAAGAATAACGATAAATAAATAAATATATAAATGAATAACTAATCATCCCCACCCCCTTTAGTTGTTAAGGTTACGAGATGACTATCTTGATGTCGATATATACAGCTTGTCTAATGTCATTTCAATGAAAAAATAATTTTCTTTCGTGAATTTTATTTTGACTTTTAAAAACTATTTGAGAGAGAAATTAAATTGGTCGATGATATTAAAACAAGAAGTTTTTTAATTCTTGGAGAATGGTTTCAAAAATGAGGAAACTGACTGTCATTTCATGTTCCATGGATTTTGTCTGGAGAGAAAGAATTTGATCAATAACAAAATTGCTATTCAGTGACATCCTATTACAAACCAACATGAAGAGTGCTTTACAACCGAAACGTAATAGTTAAGAGTTCCAAAATTGTTAATTATTGTCACCATTCGACATTAAATTTCTGAATAGGTTAATTCAGTAGGATATTCAACCAATATCCTGTTTGTTTGTTCTTCATTCTTCTTCCGTAATGTAGCTCACAAGGTGTTACAAGATGGAGCAAATTTGCACTGCAGAACAGTGAGCCAAAGTAGCGTAGAAACATTCCCGAAGCGACCCTGATTACATTTTTTTCTTTGTAATTAGAAAGTTCCAAACAAGGCGAGAAACCACTAAGAAGAAGAAGAGGAAGAAATTAAGGCGAATGGAATGAATGTACTTTAGACTTAAAAGAGTTCAGGTCATGAGAAGGAGTCAAACAATGAGATGGAAGAAAAGTACAGCCTGGCAGTTCGAGGGAAAAAATGCTGCGAACGTAGAAAGACTTGTTTGTGGAAGCACAACAGCATTTGAATGAAGTCGCTGTGAGATTCAAGTCAGGTGAAATAGCACAAAGTGATCTGGAAGTAAGAGAGGAAGTTCATCAGAGCATTTCCTGTGGTAATAACGATGGGAAATACTAAAACTGGCTATGTGATGTTGATGTGGCAAGGGTTGTGGAGTTGAAGCGAAAGAGGGACCAATTAAATTAGACACTCGCTTCTGAACCCAGCTAAGGAGATTCAAGCGATAAGATGGTGCACCTGCCCAAATATAACAAAAGTATTCCATACAAGGATAAATTGTGGACTTGTAAAGATATAACATAGCATCGAATGTGAGGCACTCCTTTGACTTATATAATCACCCAATATGTGCCATTTGTGGATGTAGACTCTTAGGTAGTCAAGTATATGAGCCAGGAAGCCTTGTGGACATATTTCGTATTTATTAGCACAACAAATGAGTTTATAAATTTCTGGTTTGGTACCCAGGTGCGCATTTAGATTACCAGAGTGGGGTTGGACTCTCAACTATGGCGAAAGCAACTAACCCAGGAGAGAGAGAATAATAGAAGCCTGAGGTATGTTTTTCATTGAGTTTAAAGCAAACAATTTTCATGAATTTTTTGCCATCAGCAGTTTAAAAATCTGTGGCTGGTTCTACACAAATCTTCACTACTGAAAACAAAGCACCTGTGTGAGTAACTTAACAACTAGCCTGTTGAGTCCTCACACGTCGAAGAGAATCCGCACCCCAATATATATATATATATATATATATATATATATATATATATATATATATTCATATATAACGCCTGTTGAGCAAGAAACATTTGTTCTTAGCATATCCTATCATCTTCTGACTAACCCCAACATTTTCCTTAATGGTATGCTAATTTAGACTATTGATTTGAATTTAGTGAGATTCACCTCCCTCCTCACCTGATATCGGCTGCTATTGCCGCTAGGCATTCGGATACTCACTTTGGAAACAAAGGGACTTTCAGTAAATTAAAAATTTATCTTGGATTCCTTTCTTTGCATACCTTTGTTATCCAAATTCATGATTCTGGTTTTTCTGAGATATTACATACGCCAACATCACATCATCTTGAAGATGAGACTATGAAAGTCTGTGAAGTCCAGAGTAAGGAAACAATACTGTAACAGGTTCAAAGGCCTACAACTTTTCCATACTCTACCAAAAGGTCTCAGAGAACTACGAGATGTGGTTGTGTTTATAGAACAATCAAACAAATTTTTATCTCGTATATCTGATGGACCCACATCACGACAAGAAAGGCAAAAAAATGTGAAGCTCTGCCCAACTCATTGCTTCGCAGGATCAATTCTGGAGGAAGGGACACGATTGAGTTTAAACGGTCTCAACCTCTGGCTGAAACCAATAAAAGAACACATGAATAAACGTTGATGATATAGTCAGGATTTTTCCTGTTCAAAGTGGAAGAAATTCATGCAAAAATATGGGAAAAGAGAATTAACTTGATGCAAAGGGTTAAATTAGAATCTAATTGTATTTCATTCTTCCTCAAAACATAAAGAATATATATGCAGTCGCTGTTTCTAACCCTTGGAGTACTTCACAAGCATTACGTGGGCAATTTTTGAATGAACCTAAATATAGCAGCGTTGAGGTAGAGATGAGAGCAGCCATGTCAGACTTCCTTATTCACCGAATGCCACGTGCAGCGCTGCCATAAAGCTGGTGGTGGTATTTTAGCATTTTCATGGTAGGATGGTAGAAACGGGTAAAAAGAATAAGAATACTAGAATGATCTTATACTTGACCACGCAGTTTGCACAAACACACACACCATTATGTACTTATATACATACATGCACAGATACACATACACCCCACCATATATATCTAAGAATCTGTGTGTGTGTATATATATATATACATATACAGATATATATAGATATTCACTCCATATTTGCCCACGGGCATATGATGAAGGGGTTCAGAGCGCGGACTGCTAACCCCAATATTCCGAGTTCGATTCCAGGCAGTGACCTGAATAATAATAATGATAGCATCGAAGAATGCCTTAGGAATGAGAATCCAGTCCGAAATTTCTCCAAGACACCTGATGAGGACAAATATCCGTCAAATGTAAATAATGTAAATAATTCCTCACCTCTTAAATATAGAACTGTATCTCTCTCTCTCTCTCTCTCTCTCTCTCTCTCTATCTATCTATCTATCTATATACATATACATGTGAAGGCGTATGGCTTAGTGGTTAGGGTGTTGTACTCACGATTGTGGGATCGATTCCCAGACCGGTCGTTGCGTTATGTTCTTGAGCAAAGCACATCGTTTCACATTGTTTTGCGATCATTTCGTCGTGTGGCACATGGTGCGCCTGTACAGGTAATGTCAATTTGATGGAGTGAGCGAGCTTATGTGAGCACAAAAACTCGACACTTTAAACAAATCATCTGTGTGATTCTTTCGGCAAGAAATTGTCGAACCCTCATACGTCGTCTAACGACGGGAGAGATCATGATTGATATATATATATATATATATATATAATATATATATATACAAGGTTTTTTTTTTATCGTGTGATGGAGGTTGTGTGGTGGCTGGGTCTTTTGGGCGGTTGAAGAATACGTATACACAGATGCAAACGAATACCAACACGCAAACTTGTCAATCTTTAGAAAGTAAAAGGCGGTGAGCTGGCAGAAACGTTAGCACGCCGGGCGAAATACTTAGCGGTATTTCGTCTGCCGCTACGTTCTGAGTTCAAATTCCGCCTAGGTCGACTTTGCCTTTCATCCTTTCAGGGTCGATTAAATAAGTACCAGTTACGCACTGGGGTCGATATAATCGACTTAATCCGTTTGTCTGTCCTTGTTTGTCCCCTCTATGTTTAGCCCCTTGTGGGCAATAAAGAAATAAGAAACAGCATGCCGGAAGAAATGCTTAGCGGTATTTCGCCTGTCGAAACTTGTCAATCTATAGAAAGTAAAAGGCGGCGAGCTGGCAGAAACGTTAGCACGCCGGGCGATATGCGTAGCCGTATTTCGTCTGTCGTTACGTTGTGAGTTCAAATTCCGCCGAGGTCGACTTGCCCTTTCATCCTTTCGGGGTCGATAAATTAAGTACCAGTTACGCACTGGGGTCGATGTAATCGACTTAATACCTATGTCTGTCCTTGTTTGTCCCCCTCTGTGTTTAGCCCCTTGTGGGTAATAAAGAAATAGGTATTTCGCCTGTCTTTACGTTCTTAGTACAAATTCCGCCGAGGTCGACTTCACCGTTCATCCTTTCAGAGTCGATAAATTAAGTACCAGTTGCGTACTAGGTCGATCTAATCGACTGGCCCCGTCTCCAAAAATTTCAGGCCTTGTGCCTAGAGTAGAAAAGAATCTGTAAACATATTTTCATTGATAAAAATACACTGACAGATAAAAAATACTACAGGTTAAAAAAAGAAAAAAAAAAAAGAAAAGAAAATTTGCACTCGTAGATATGTAGGTATGTATGTAACATGTAACCCAGTACAGCCTGTTGCATGGTCGGGTCATCGACGACTAAACTGGCAACCTTATCAAGCTTGCTTGGTGAGGAGGGTGGTTGTTGGTCACCCTGCAGAACGAAAAATAAGACCTGTCAAAGGGCGGAAGAGCACATAAGCAATCAATTTCTTTATTAACCATATAAGGTTGAAAAAAAGAGGGGACGATACGAGGTCAGACAAAACAAACATTGGGGTCAGGGGATCGAATGGGACGAAACGTATGAATAAACAATTAAAATATATACAATGAAATGAGAATGAGTGATTTACAAAAGATGAAGCGGAGGACGCGGTCGACCCCACAGTCCACATACTCACACTGAAGACATTGTTTCACATTATATGTATGCATGTATTTATGCGCGGGGACGTGGAAATACCTATTTCTTTATTACCCACAAGGGGCTAAATACAGAGGGGACAAACAAGGACAGACAAACGGATTAAGTCGATTACATCGACCCCAGTGTGTAACTGGTACTTAATTTATCGACCCCGAAAGGATGAATGGCAAAGTCGACCCCGGCGGAATTTGAACTCAGAACGTAGCGACAGACGAAATACCGCTAAGCATTTCGTCCGGCGCGCTAACGTTTCTGCCAGCTCGCCGCTGAGACGTGGAAATACCTGGGTTGGTGTCCAGGCACGCGGTTGGCTCACTGAGAGTGGGAGGCCCCTCTCTTGTTGTCACATCTCTCTAGGAGAGGGAAACTTGCGAGACTGACAATATTTGATGATGTAGATTAGTCCTTCTTTTCGAGTTTATGTCGTCCATGTTTTAGAGAGTGGAAATGGATTTGTGCAAATCCTTTCCCCACAGACATCGCTTGAAAAGTGTGAGACTTAGCACAAAAATGGCTGGTCGTAGCCTCCACATGTGTTGGACTTATGATTAGGCGATGGCAATACTAGAATACGAGCTTGCAGCCATCATAATGGATGGATTAATGAACGAACGAACGAACGAACGTACGTACGTACGTACGTATGTATGTATGTATGTATGTATGTATGTATGTATACACCTACATATATGAGGGGCTGCTAAGAAGATCCTGCTTTAAGGGTATTGTGAAAGGCCTGGTTTGAGGCTCAAACTTCCGAGTTCTTTTACAGGGCTTAGAAAAAATGAAGGACCGCTGCAAAAAGTGTGTGGATTTGAGAGGGGAATACATTGAATGAAATCATAATTAACTGATCGTCGCATTTTTTCTGTTACCCAAAGTCAGGAACTTTTCAGCACCCATACATCATATCCATACCTGTATAACCATAGCCGTAGCTATGTGTCAAAACGCACGCACACAAATACACATACACATATATGTAAATATGCAGCTACGCACATACACGCACATATATAAACTGACAGACGCATCCATGTGTCGATACTCACACAAATGCACACTGATTGATATAGAAATATAAATGTAAGTTACACAAATGAATCTAAAAATATCAAACGCACATTCACAAAGATAAATACACACACAGACACCCAGAAGTAAAGGATACATATCGTTGTTTATCGACACACAGATTAAATACACACCTCTCTATCAGTCTGTCTCTCTATCTGTCGACATACACAGGTAAATAAATAGGTACATCTACATCGACACAGAACTAACTACATATCCATATCTATCTATCTATCTATCTATCTATCTATCTATCTATCTATCTATCTATCTATCTATCTATATCTATCTATCTATATCTATCTATCTATATCTATTTATCTATCTATATCTATCTATCTATCTATATCTATATCTATCTATCTATCTATCCACCCTCAAACACACAGAGGCAAATACACACATCTACATATTCACGCAATTGCACATATACACACAGACACGTAAATACACGCATACATCATACAGACAAAGACATACAACACACACATACACATTAAAGACACACAAATTAATCTAAGCCACACACACACACACACACACACACACACACACACAGAGGCAGGCAGACAGACAGGCACATGTGATGTGCGCAAACAATCGAAACGAAACAGGCTCTACTCTGAATCGAAACCGAATCGCAGAATCAACCTGCCTGTTGTTCTAATGCAGCAAACATCATCACCGATTCAACGGACTATGCGTTCTGTCACCTCAGGTTTGTAGTAAAGAGAAGGCAAAGTGATTTTGTGACAATAATGCCTTCCTCACACACTTCGGCAGATCATGTGCATAAAGAAGGATTTAAAAAAGGCGCACTTTCTCCTTTTAACATTAATTTAGAATTGACTTATAAAAGCAACAGGTGTTTAGCACAAACACATCGCTTTTTATTTGATTATCAATGGGCTGCGGCCTTGAGGGGTTTGGTCGAAAAAAATCGATCGCAGTACTTATTCTTTAAGTCTGGTACTTATTCTATCGGTTCTCTTTTGCCGAACGGCTATATTACGAGAACGTTAACAAACCAACACCGGTTGTCAATAAGGGGTGGGGGGGATATACACACGTTTGTACACGCATATACACACGTATGTACACACGCATAGATATGTACACACGCACACACACGTGTCTGTATATATATATATATATATAATTTTAATCCAAACGGGAAACAAAAAAACAACAACAATGGAACAATTACAGTATTATTATTAATAGGCGCTCAGGAAATGGAAGCAGGGAGGTATGACGTTTCGAGCGGAGCTCTTCGTCGGAAACATAAAGAAGGAAGAGAGAGGAAAGATCCCAGAGCGGGCAACAGGGAAAGAGAAAAAAGACGGCTGGTGTTTACGAGTTGCACATGGTGAAAGGCGGATGTTTACGAAAACAGAGCAAAGTGGGTTTTTAAAGGCAAAAGAGTGGAGATAAGGTTGGTAACGCAACAGATGTGTGTGTATGTGTGAGTGTGTGCGTGTGCGTGTGTGTATGTGTGTGTGTGAGGCGAGATGAAAAAACACAAAAATATATATGTGTGTGTGTTAGTGTGTGCGTCTGTGTGTAGGCGTGTGAGGTAGGGCGAGACTAGACTAGTGGTCAGCTTAGCAGACAAGGTCAGTAGTAAGAAAAAGAAGGAAGGAGGAAGGGAGGGAGGGGAAGGGGTGGGGGCGTATGTAGCGTGCCAGCGTGTGTTGAGTAGTAGTGGGTGTGTGTGTCCAGTGTCGTGGTGGTATTAATGGCGAGTAGATTGAATGTGTGTAAGAGTAATGTATATATTTAAGCAACGTGTGTATATGTGTGCGCGCGTGTGTAACGAAAAAAAGGGGGGGGTTAAGGAAAAAGGACTCCAGCTGAGGGGAAGATGGAAGAGTGGTCCCGCGGAGACGGGCGTGGGAAAACCCAACGACACGCGACGGTCCCAGGAACGGGCGGGAGGTCTTGTCGGGTCCGAGAGCGAGGTGCCTGCGGCGCGTATGCGTGCGCGAACCGGCGCAAGCGCGTGCGTGCGCGCGCCTGCGAGTATGTGCGTAAGTATGTATGTGTGTGGATGTGTGAGTGTGTCTGTGTGTATGTCCGGGTGGCAGTGTGTCCGATGAATGTATGTGAGTATGTGTGTATGTATGTGTGTGCATAGATGTATGTCCGTGTGTGTGTGTGTGTGTATGTGTGTGAGTGTGTATGTATGTACGTGTGGGTGTGGGGAAGTGTGTGTATGTGCATGTGTGTGCGCGTACATACAGGTGTGAGAGTGAGTGTGTGTGTGTGTATGTATGTGTGAGTGTGTATGTATGTGTGTGTAGGATGCATGTATGTGTATGGGTGTATGTATGCGTGTGTGTATGTATGTATGTGTACGTGCGTGTGTGTGTGTGTATGCGTGTAGGTGTGCGCGTGTGCATGCATGCATGCATGCATGTGCGTATGTGTGTGTGTGTGCATGTGTGTGGGTATATATGTATGTGCGTATGTGTGTGTATGTGCGTACATGTGTGTGTGTGTGTATGCATGTGTGTGTATGTAGGTGTGTAGGCGTGTGTGTATAGGTGTATGTATGTAAGTATGTATGGGTGTGTCCGTGTATGTGTGTGTATGTATGTGTGTGTATGTAGGTGTGTGGGCGTGTGTATATGTGTGTGTATGTAGGTGTGTGGGCGTGTGTATATAGGTGTATGTGTGTATGTCTGGGTGTGTCCGTGCATGTTTGTGTGTGTGTGTGTGTATGCATGTGTATGTAGGTGTGTGTGTACGTGTGTAATGTATGTGTGTATGCGTGTGTATGCGTGCGTGTGTGTATGTAGGTGCGTGTGTATGTGTGTGGGAGTGTAGGTGTGTGTGTGCGTGTGCGTGTGCGTGTTTATGTTGGTGTGTGCGTATGTGAGTGTGAGTGTATGGGTGTTTGTCATGCATGTGTGTGCGCGTGCAGGTGAGTGTGTGTGTAAGTATGTGTGTGTGTATGTTTGTGTGAGTGTGTATGTGTGTATGTCTGTGTGTATGTATGTGCGTATAGGAGTATGTGGGTATGTGTGTGTGTATGTATATGGGTATATGTATGTATGTGTGTGTGTGTGCATGTGTATAACTATATGTGTGTGTGCGTATGTGTGTATATGTGTATGTGTGTGTGTTTATGTATGTGTGTATGTATGTGTGTAGGCGTGTGTGTGTGGATGTATGTATGTATGGGTGTGTGTCCGTGTGTGTTTGTGTGTGTGTGTAGGTAGATGTGTGTGTCTGAGTGAGGGTATGGCTGTGTAGGTGTGTGTGTGTATGTATGTGTGTGTGTTTATGTATGTGTGTATGTATGTATGTATGTGTGTGTGTGTGTGTGTATGTGTACGTGTGCGTGTGTATGTGTGTGTGTGTGTGAGTGTGAGTGTATGGGTGTATGTCTGTGTGTGTGTATGTCTGAAGTAGGTATGTATGTGTATGTATGTATGTATGTGTGTGTGTGTGTGTGTGCAGGTATGTGTGTGTATGTGTGTGTGTGAGTAGGTGTGCGTGTATGTATGTGGGTAGGGATGCATGCGAGTGTGTGGGTATGTATGCATACATACGCACGCGCACATCCGAAGCAAGCCCACACACACGAAGCGCGCTCACGCACACAACGCACAAGCAGTACAACGCAAGCCCAAGGGGCCGACCAAGCCCCCAGCGCGCGCCAAGGCGCGCGAGCGCAAAGGCCCTCGAACGCCTCGAACATATATATATATATATATATATATATATATATATGTATATATATATATGTACATGCAAACACAAACACCCAGACGTACGTGCACACATGGAGGCACACGCACAGATACACTAATGATATATATATATATATAAATATATATATATACATGCATATATATACACACACATGCACAAACATATGCATATATGGGTACAGGACAAGTAACATAAAGAACGACCCTTCGTCAGTTGTCGGCTGTCTATCTACTCCTCGTGTGTGTATGTATGTATATATATATATATACACATGTATATATATATTCATGCATATATGTATGCATATGTGTATACATATATATATATATCTGCCTCCACGCGCTGCTACTACACTTTCGTCCTTGCCAGCAAAAAGGCTTCTTCGTTCGTCCCCTTGTGTGGTTAATTTCCTGTATAGTATTCTTGTTATTTTCTCGTTTTGTAACTAATTGTACTTTTTGTACATGTATTTTTATTTTTGCAGTTTTATTGTTTGTCTATGCCAGAAAAAAGGCTTTTCGTTCGTCCTCTTGTGTTTGTTTTTGTACATGTATTTTAATTTTGCAGTCTTATTGTTACGTCTTGTTTGTGTTCGTACTCATTGTGCCCCGCTGCTTGAAATTTTATTTTAATTCTCTCGCAGGAAGGCCTATTGGATTAGTGTTCTGTTATGCCTTCGAAACATGCCTGACTCCTCTAGCGACAGCTGATGACGGGGGTTTTGTCCTTGTGTAACCTGTCCTGTATTTGGTTTTCGTTTTCCGTTTTCTTGTTTTTTGTTTTTTGGCTTTTTCTGTTTCTACGTCTTATTGTGATGTCCTGTACTTCCGTATAATTATTTATATATGCATGTATATATACATGTAGATGTAGGTACGTACATATATGTTTGTATGTATGCATATATTTTTATTTATCTCCTATATATATATATATATATATATATATATATATATATATGCACACACGCATGTATACATATATGTGAATACAGATACGTACGTACACATAAATAGGTTGCTAATAATAATGTTATTTAAATGTTTTATGACTAAAGAACACACGTACACACACACATATATACACACATTCATACATGTACGTGTTGTAGATCCATCACCAGTATATATATATATATATATATATATATATATACATCTACAATCAGTGTCATCAACGTAAATGTGTGTGTGTTTGTGTCTCTTATCTTTTTATTTGTTTCAATCACTGGGCTGCGGCCATGCTGGAGTACGGCCTTGAAGGACTTCAGTCGAATTGATCGATGCCAATACTTACGTCGTTTCTTTCTTTTATTTTAAAGTTTGGTACTTATTTTATCGTCCTTTTTTTGCCGAACAGCTTGTTTACGGGGAACGTAAACAAACCAACACTGGTTGTCAAGTGGTAGTGGTGGGGACAAACTCAAAGACAGTCTCCCTCTACCAGATTCCCTCACAAGACATTGGTCCACTCAGGGCGATAGTAGAAAAACAAACAAAGAAAACACTTACTTAAAGTGCTGTGCAATGGGACTGAACCCAAAACCATGTGGTCGCAAGAAGAGCTTCTTAACCACACAACCACATTATATAAATATATAGGTTTCAAATTTTAAATTTTTCTCTGGTTACCTATCCAGTCTCCTCGTTGCTCACATGTTCTGTGTCCACAGCAGTTTCGGGGGAGAGTATAAGTCGATTCATCAACCCCAATGCTTAACTGGTACTTATTTTATCGACCCTGAAAAGGATGAAAGGCGAAGTCGACCTCGGCGAAATTTGAACCCAGAACATAAAGCAGGACGAAATACCTATTTCTTTATTACCCACAAGGGGCTGAACACAGAGAGGACAAACAAGGACAGACAAACTGATTAAGTCGATTACATCGACCCCAATGCGTAACTGGTACTTAATTTATCGACCCCGAAAGGATGAAAGGCATAGTCGACCTCAGTGAAATTTGAACCTAGAATGTAACGGCAGACGAAATACTGCTAAGCATCTCGCCCGGCGTGCTAACGTTTCTGCCAGCTCGCCGCTTTATTTTACAAAAATAATATATAACGTCAAATTTTTCTACACGCGTGCTAGACCCAGTAAACTTGAGCAATATAAATATATAAACACTATACAATACAAAAGTTTTGTCATGTTCATTTGCAGGTAGTTAGGTGTCTGTCGTTGCACAGCAAACACGTAGACGACAGCAGCATTCACAAGAACAGAAATTATAAAATAAACATTTAACAGACAGACAGGTATGCTGAAATACCAGCTAAAATATACGGTGTCCTAAAAGTTACCAAGGAGATTAAAAATCTAATGAACTTTTAAACAGATTTTGATTTATTAAATAATTATTAAATAGAAACGCTATTTTTAAAGTTTACTTTCTTGTTGACGTTTCGAATATTCTGTAAATATTACAGGTATGAAAGATATCTAAGTGGACAGGTAGAAAAGCGGAAAGATAATTAGAAGTACTTACCGTGTGTATTGCACCGTATAAAATGCAGTAATCCAATAAAATAGAGTGTTTTTAGTAAAAGGTAAATCTGTGGGTATTGCATCCTTTCGCTCGCTTCAGACCACCAAATCATTATATTACATTATATATAAACACACATATATACATGCAAACATATATGTACATACACGTACATATAGTATATATATATTTTTGACATTATTCGTTCCAACAGGTTGTATATATATCTCAGATGTCGTTACATTTTATATATATATATTTGAAGAAACTTCTGTGATTCGCCGAAAAAGCAAAGGTATATATATATATATATATATATATTATATATATATATATAGGTTCAGTAATATACGTACGTTCCGCTGTGTGTTTTAGAGACACAACTTCTTTGAGACACCTTTAGTTTGTTGTGTGTATTTGTTTGTTAAATCAACTCGCATTTGTATAGTATAATACATATTATTTACACACACACATACATATACGTGGGGTTTCACGTTATTGTTAACTTTTTTTTTTCAAAAAGATTTCCTTGATTACATCCTTAAATAAATTATTTGTAAACGATCCAGCTTGATCGAAAGTAATTTCGCTTTCTTTATATGTTTATGTTCAATAAATACGTGAAATAATAGTTGTTATGACAATCGTTATTTTTCATGTACCGTTCAACTTTGTTTAATATCAAATAGTTTCTCTCTGCTGTTTGCGGGTAGCTAAAGTCAAACATTAATTCCTTTTAGCATTCGTGTTTTCCTTCTTTCCTTCCTCTCTCAAACACAGGTTTGCAGATATATTATATATATATATATATATATATATATATATATGCGCACACACAACCCGTAAATGTATGTTTTATATGTAATCCTTTATTCGTGTGTGTACCGTTGCATTTGGGCCCTGCCCGCGGAAAAGCAGCAACCGGCGATACTTAATCGCCTGGCAGGGCCTTCGTTCTACTAAAATGTGTTGGGGCGCTACTGTCGTGTTACCCGTCTTGTTATGTTACCCCTACTCCACTCTGTTAAGTTTCGTCTCCCACTTACACTCACCAACTCTCACTACTTTTCTGACTCCCACCACGATCACTCTTACTATAACTTTTCTACGTAAACTCGTCGACGCCTTCTTCTCCTTAGTAGTAGTAGCTGTAGTTAATAGTGGTTGTAGTAGTAGTAGTATCAGCAGTAGTAATTGTAGCTAATAGTTTCCAGTAGTAGCGCTAATCTTCGTTCCTCCTTTCTCCCCAGGTCTTCTGCCTCGCTCTCACCGTCGTTGTCCTCCCCCAACAGCTGTCTCTCCCTCTGCCTTCCCCTCCCCAGGCTGCAGTCAGTTATCAAGAAATTTAGCAGTTGTTGTTGTTGTGGTGGTGGAGATGATGATTAGTACCTGTTGTTGGTGTGGTTAAATGTCGCGTGCACCGCGGGGTGGCGGTGTTGTTGGTGATTTTGGTGATGGTGGTGGTAGTGTGCCTCTAGTTCCGTGTCCGCAAATATATTTTGATTGTGTTTAACTACTACTACTACTGCTGCTACTGCTGCGCTTGATACTGTTGCTGCTACTACGCCAGGTAAGACTAATCCGCCCCAGGTAAAGCTGGTCGGACAACCAGCCAATCGAACGGATCGAAGTAGTGTTCAGCGTGAACGAAATATGTCGGTCGTGGTCGTTAGTCTGTGTGTGTGTGTGTGTGTGTGTGTGTGAGAGAGAGAGAGAGATGTTCTTGTTGTTGATGTTGTTTATTTTTGTATTACTAGTTGCTTTTTTTTATTTGCTTTTGTTTACGTTGACATCGTCGTCGTCGTCGTCATCGTCGTTGTAATTGATGATGATGATGATGATGATATCGATCTAGCAATACAGCTTGATGTTGTTGTAGTTGTTGTTGTTGTCAACCTGCTTTACTGCCATCGTAGTTTTTAAGAACAATATTAAGTATTACTAGTAGATAATAATAATAATAATAATAATAATAATAATAATAATTGTTATTATTAATTATTAAATTTTTTCATTACTGACACTAATTGTTGCCGTTGTCTTTGCCGAAATTCTCTCTTATGACGAATGTGAAGTAGAGGTCAGTCGAACTTTACTCCTCTTGTCCCTTGGGCTTGATGCATTGTTGGCCACGATGTTAACAACGTTAATACATTGGTCAAGCAAAGACAATACGATATTCACACTGGACACACGTTTTGTTTTCCCGCTGCACGCCTGTTCTGACGTCACACTGGTCACCTGTCCAGCCTCCACGCTGCACACCTGTTCTATATTCACACTGCTCACCTTTTCTGTATCGACAATGGTCATCTGTCCTGTGCTTGCGCTGATCACCTGGTCACTCCTCACCTGTTCACTCAGGACGGCCATTTCTATCTTTCACCTTAATTGGATCGTCTTCATTTATTTATTTATTTATTTCTTCATTTTCTTCTTTCTTGTCTTTACAAAGCATATCGCAAGAAACAATCTGAAAACACAATAAAAAGAGAACGAGATTAATAATAATTAATCAATCAATCACTTAGAATTCGATCAGACAAGGACAACAGCGATAGGAGAAAGTGTTAGCGGTGGTATTTACTAAAACAAAACAAAAGTGAATAAAAAACGATATATCCTTTCCTACTCTAGGCACAAGGTATGAATGTTTGTGGGGTGAAGGCAAGTCAATTACATCGACCTCAGTACGTAACTGGTACCTAATTTATCGACCCTGAAAAGATGAACGGCAAAGTCGACCTCGGCGGAATTTGAACTCAGAACGTAAAGACACACGAAATACCCATTTCTTTACTGCCTACAGAGGAGACAAACGGATTAAGTCGATTACATCGACCTCAGTGCGCAACTTTATCGACCCCGAAAGTATGAAAGGCAAAGTCGACCTCGGCGGAATTTGAACTCAGAACGTAACGGCAGACGAAATACGGCTACGTATTTCGCCCGGCGTACTAACGTTCCTGCCAGCTCGCTGCCTTATATGCATATTTACTTTCGTTAATTTCGTTTTAATACATATACAGTGATACCTCCCAGTACGAGTTTAATTCGCTGCATGACCGAACTCTTCTTACGATTTACTCGTTTTACAAATCAGCTTTCTTCAATAATATAATTATATTATATTAATATAATTAATCCGTTCCAGCCCGCCCCCACCAAAAAACACTCAAAAATAGTTTTTATGAGTTTTGAAACAGAAAAGGTGGAGTTACAAGTAAAATGACAATTATAAAAAAGAGAAATTACCTTAAAGATAGGACAATTTGTGTGCTCATGCTGCGAATTTCTGCTTGTAGTTCAAGACAAAAGCTCGCACGAGTCTCGTACAGCAAACTACTCGTACAATGGGGCACTCGTACTCTGAGGTTCTACTGTAATTTACTTGTCAGGTTAATAATGCTCAGAACTGTTGGCAATAACATTGGCCAAGAGATGTGTGTTGATGCGTTCCTCAACATTTTCAATGAAACAATAATGACATGTTGGATGGATGGTGTTGGTTGGGAGATGGTCTGAGAGAAACCGACTGAAACACTCAGCTGGTATCGTTTGTCTCTTATTG
>NW_021832411.1:15000-30000 GCF_006345805.1 Octopus sinensis | reverse complement strand
AAAAATGAAAATGAAAAAAAAAAACTGCGTCAGCAAAAAGAAATCTCCTCGACTCTTTATTCGCTGTGCTTAGACATAAATAAACTTGTCTAACTTTTCTTTACGTTTCCTTTTTGCTGCGTTTAATAGTCACATATGTCTTGTTGTATAAACCAACGGCAGTTTTTTTGTTGTTGTATCAACCATTGTAGATCGTACAGAAGACTTTGGTGAAACATTTATTTTTTGCTGTTAGTTTTAGATTTATGGCACCGACACAAAGTGGTTCTTTATGAACTGCGCACAAGCGTACATCCTACATACACACAAAGCTATATATTTACATACAAATCTACGTACATATACGTACGTACATCCAATCTCTCCCCCCTCTCATTTCTTTCATAACAACTCATTCACTCTTTCTTTCTGCTTTTCTTTCTTTCCATGTCTCTATATGTTTCGTCACCTCTTTTTCACAAATACACACGCGCACACACGCGCTCACACAAACTCACAAACTCACACACACACTCTTTCTCTCTCTCGCTCTCTCTTACACACACACACATACACACGAAACTATGTTGGTCACTTTTTATCATCACTGTCTGACTGTCTCTACCTTTCTCCCACTTTCTCTTCTGCTCTGTATACTCTTATTGTAATCTTATATCTAAGTTTGTCTCTCTATCTATCTATCTATCTATCTATCTATCTATCTATCTATCTATCTATCTACCTATCTATTTCACTGGCAGGATTTGAACCAAGCACTGCAAGCTCACGAACAACACACACACCACACACACACACACACAACACACACACATTATATATATACACTCATTTCTCTCTTTCCCTTATATATATATGGCACCTTGGGCAAGTGTCTTCTACTATAGCCTCGGCCGACCAAAGCCTTTTGAGTGGATTTGGTAGACGGAAACTGAAAGAAGCCCGTCGTATATATATATATATATATATATATATGTGTGTGTGTGTGTGTGTGTTTATGTGTTTGTGTTTGTCCCCCCAACATCGCTTGACAGCCGATGCTAGTGTGTTTACGTCCCCGTAACTTAGCGGTTCGGCAAAAGAGACTGATAGAATTAGTACTAGGCTTCCAAAGATTAAGTCCTGGGGTCGATTTGCTCGACTAGAGGCAGTGCTCCAGCATGGCTACAGTCAAATGACTGAAACAAGTAAAAGAGTAAAGAGAGACTAAAGAGTATATATATATTATATATATATATATATACATATACACACATACATGGAGAGAAGAGAGAGTGAGAAAGAGGAGGAAAAAGAAAGAAATAAAGAAAGAAAGGAGGGTCGAAATACGGTAACAAAAATTTCGGAGAAAAATGAAAATGAAAAAAAAAAACTGCGTCAGCAAAAAGAAATCTCCTCGACTCTTTATTCGCTGTGCTTAGACATAAATAAACTTGTCTAACTTTTCTTTACGTTTCCTTTTTGCTGCGTTTAATAGTCACATATGTCTTGTTGTATAAACCAACGGGCAGTTTTTTTGTTGTTGTATCAACCATTGTAGATCGTACAGAAGACTTTGGTGAAACATTTATTTTTTGCTGTTAGTTTTAGATTTATGGCACCGACACAAAGTGGTTCTTTATGAACTGCGCACAAGCGTACATCCTACATACACACAAAGCTATATATTTACATAAAAATCTACGTACATATACGTACATGCATTCAAAATCTCCCCCATCTCATTTCTTTCATAACAACTCATTCACTCTTTCTTTCTGCTTTTCTTTCTTTCCATGTCTCTATATGTTTCGTCACCTCTTTTTCACAAATACACACGCGCACACACGCGCTCACACAAACTCACAAACTCACACACACACTCTTTCTCTCTCTTGCTCTCTCTTACACACACACATACACACGAAACTATGTTGGTCACTTTTTATCATCACTGTCTGACTGTCTCTACCTTTCTCCCACTTTCTCTTCTGCTCTGTATACTCCTTATTGTATTCTTATATCTAAGTTTGTCTGTCTGTCTATCTATCTATCTATCTATCTATCTATCTATCTATCTATCTATCTATCTATCTATCTATCTATCTATCTATCTATCTATTTATCTATCTATCTATCTATCTATCTATCTATCTATCTATCTATTTCACTGGCAGGATTTGAACCAAGCACTGCAAGCTCACGAACAACACACACACACACACACATACACACACCCACACACACCCACACACACACACACACACACACATTCATTTATTTCCACAATGCTTACATCTGTGAATTACCCTAATTCAAATCTAGGTGAAACCGGCCGTTTAGAGCTAAGTGTTTTGTCCACGAACACAACTCGTCCTTAGATCAATGTTTCTTTCCCTATAGATTCAAGAACTAGAACCTTCAAAATATTAGGTTTTTAAACAAATTCTATTCATTCGTGAACATTAGTCTTGTTGGACGAATGAACTCAAAGAATAGCGAAGCAAACCAATCTGTGTTTCACTTCCGCTTTGGCCGCGTAAATGTCGATCTTTTTCCTGGGTCGATAAAACAAAATAACAGGTTAAAAAAACCTGATGTCGTTAACTTCTCTACATCACCTTTTCTGAGAATGTATAGCAATGGCATAAAAAATCATTATTTCATTTATTTTTACATATTCCCCTTTTATTTCTCGCTTTTTTTTCTGTAGAAAACAAATTTATAGATTGTGCGCCTCTCTTATGGCCTTGTGCCCACCTTTAAAATTCACTCTATTATGTTTGAAACAGAAACATAGAATATCGGTAAATGGAAACAATAGGCACGAAAACAAAGGTTCCATGTGTTGTATTGTTTTCTATAGTGTTTCTGTGTTCTGTTCTCTATTACTAGAGAATAGTATTAGGAACTGAGAAACTATCGCCAATAGTATAACATAGTCAGGTACAAAAGACACCATTTGATGTATAACGATACTATAGGTAATAATGTAACATATAGTGATGCTATAGACATTTTAGTACTCATCAGGGGGAGCCCATAGATAATAGTAGAGCCCGTGGATAATAGTATAATACGTAGAGCTACAACAAACCAACGGTTTCTGATCTTTTTATTCCACGGAGCGGTTTCATGCAAGACAGTATTTCATCGGACCGGTGGGGTCACAAACAACAAATCACAATGAAGTGTATAATATATAACTTAGTTATTGTATATATAAAACTGAAATTTCGTCGATCATGGCGACGAGGGTTCTAGTGCAAGTGGCTGAGTACTCCACAGGCTCATGTATTCTTAACGTAGTTCTCAGGGAGATTCAGCGTGATACACAATGTGACAAGGCTGGCCCTTTTAAATACAGGTACAACTCATTTTTGCCAGATGAGCGGACTGGAACAACATGAAATAAAGTGTCTTGCTCAAGGACACAACGTGTGACTGAGTATCGAACACACGACCTTAACACGACTTTACGATCGTGAGCCAAATACCTTAACCAATAAGCCACGCACCTTCGCATTACATATACAATACACCTCCTTGGCTTACGACCGAGTTCCGTTCCGACTGACAGGTCGTAAGTCGATCTGGTCGAATGTCGGATTAATAATTTTCAACACAATTTCCATTCAAACGCAACTGATGCTTGAAAGTGATTGAGTGGGAGACAATGGCAGGCAGTGGATGCCTGGGTCTGAGGGAGACCTGCGTTGCCAGATGCTGCCATAGTTATCGTACGCGCAGCTGCCCAATGTCCAAAAATTGATTTTTTATTTATCTATATATTTATTTCCCTAAGTGCAGATGGTCGTAAGTCGCATAGGTCGTAAGTCGAAGAGAAGATGTACATACATAGTACATACATAGCAGATATATAATGCAAAAAGGCTCTGCAGACTGTAATAATCAGTAAAACAGAATTGACGCTATTACAACATATAGAAATATTATAGATTATATCAAGATATACTAAAAGACTGAAGCCATAGAATTGGTAAAATCGTTCGTGTTTTTTCCAAAATAGCATGCGGTATTTGTTCCGGCTTTCTTTACTGCTGACGTCAAATTTCTTTCCTCCTAATTGTGTCGATTCTGATACGCTAACGCACACATATTTATACTCACACACGCACAGTCATATGTCTGGGTATTTTAAGGTCAATCCTGTATTACTATGCATATTCTGTCTATATTTTGTATATGCGTATAAATAGTTATTTATATAAGGGTTCATCATATGCCTACCTGTATACACATATATGTAGAAAAATATCTAAGTCTACATATTGCTGGGAGTAACTTTTGCCCGTCAAATTCTATACTTCATTTCGCATTTATTTTCATATACTTTTTCGACGGTGGTGCTTTCCGTAGAAATGCTTTCCTAAATTCAATAACACTTTTTTTGAAGCTCTGACGAAGCTATAAGGTGATACACGAACACTCATTTATAAGTGCAGTGCATCTTTTAGCAGAAACAGCTGTAAGCTAATGAAATTCATTACATAATTTCTTGTTCCCTTGTCATTTATATTACTCCTTATTACGCTCTCTGCTCGACTAATGCTTTTTTCTCAAGCATTTGCATATTGAGACCTAACATCAGCTTATTAGTATTACTATGCCTAAGCAAAATATGAAAATATCTATCTACATACATATAAGTCAATATAACTGTACACACACACGCGCGCGCACGCGCGCACACACACACACACACACACAACACACACACACATTCTCTCTCTCTCTCTCTCTCACGCACGTACATGCACACATGCTCTGCTCTCCCTTTCTCTCTCTCTCTCTCACATACACACACATCCTTTTAGAAAAAAATTCCTTAAGAATTGTGTTTTCCTAAAAACATAGAACGAAATAAATAAATAAATATGAAATGTAACCAAATACAAAAAATACAAGCAAATAAAATTATTATATAATAAGCTAAAAAAAGAAGCAAACAGCAACAACAACAACAACAACAACAAATAAACAAAAGAAAAAACAAACATAAACAAAAGAGAATGTTAATGTTAAGCTTCCAGGTATTTTCAATCGATTTCTTTTTCTCTGTGTATTCTCAGATTCCTTATTTATATTTAAAGCATACTTCTTAGTGAACAGGTGCAAATAATCTATGTTTGAAATATGTTATTGTCGAACTAAAGACAGTAGCAGATGGCTCCTTAAATAGGGTTCAAAATAAAAAGACGAGTGGTGGTTCGTCTCTTGTCTTGCCGTTTCCTCGACGGCCTAATCTGCCTAGCTATGAATATGCTTGTGTTGGTGTTAATATTTATTATCCATTTAAGGCAGCCAACTGGCAGAACCGTTAGCACGCTGGGCAAAATGCTTAGTGGCTTTTCATCCGTCTTTATGTTCTGAGTTCAAATTCCGTCGAGGTTGACTTTGCATCTCATCCTTTCGGGGTCGATAAAATAAGTACCAGTTGATCACCGGGGGTCGATGTCATCGACTTAACTCCCCCATCAAACTTGCTGGCCTTGTGGCAAAATTTGAAACCAATATTTATTATCCATAGATTAGCCATAACTGAGCTCGCCTATGATAAACTGCATTTCAACTGCAATCACTTCTGTTTATTTTTGTACATTTATAACTACATGTTCCACTGTATTCTTCCATTCTTATAGAAAGTAAATCGTGAATGAAAAGAGACTGGATTGTTATTTTTAACAGATCTTGAGACCACGTAGTGACTCCCATGTTTTCACAACTCACCACTATAAGATGAAAAACCACCCTAATAGCTAACAAATATTTCGTTAAACAGCAAAGGAAAATGTGTAACACATGTAGGTTTCTTTCCTCTCTCTGCCAATGCCTCCCATGTGGGAGAATAATCTACTTTTTCTGTTCATTTGCTTTTGGTGGTAGAAAGAAAATTATCTTTTATCTTTTACTTGTTCGAGTCATTAGCCTGCGGCCATGCTGGGGCACCGCCTCAAAGAATTTTGTGTTGAACGAATCAGCACCAAAACTTATTGTTTTGAAATGCCCAGTGCTAATTCTATCGGAGTCCTTTTGTCAAACTGCTAAGTTACAGGGACGTAAACACTTCAACACCGGTACCGGTTGCCAAGCAGTAGTAGGGAAGAAACACACACACACACACACACACACACACGACGGCTTTCTTTCAGTTTCCGTCTACCAAATCCACTTACAAGGATTTGGTCGGCCTATGGCTATAGTAAAAGACACTTGCTGAAGGTGCTACGCGGTGGACCTGAATCTGGAACCATGTGGTTGGGAAGCAAGCTTCTTACCGCACAGCCACGCATGCGCTGACGTTTGTTTTATGTAAATCCTAGGGCGAAATTTCGAATCCAGGCGAAGATTAGCAATCTGTATTGTATTTATGGAAAATGATTTATTTCTCCCATCAAATGTATGATAGCGGAACATGTTAGATGAGTAGTGAGTACAACGGACTCTGCACATGATACTGAAGGATTCCTAAACGTAACCATTCATCTAAATCACCGCGCAGATGTCTGTATATTGCGCATATTTCGACGATACAGTCCCTGAAGACAGAATCGAAAACGGTTGCTATGAGGACAGTCGTCAAGTATTGACGGTTGACCTTATAAAAAGCTTTCAGTTGATCACAGCTAAGCATAACACAACTTATACGAAGTTCCTTACTCATCCTCTCTATGATGTATCGCATGAGGTGGAGGCTGCCGGAGATTGATTTGTTTGGGATGGAGCATGTTTGCACATCATCGATTAGACTACTGATGGTAAGGACCGAAAACTTCTTCACTATGATCAAAACCTTGAAATTTTCGTGTTACGGGCTGAAACTTATCCATGTAATCCCTTTATTTCGGTCATTTCTCAAAAACAACAAACGTTTCTCGAATCACAGTTTTCTTATTCTGCTACCAACTGCCAAAAAGTCACCAAACAAGTCCGGCATATAAATATAAAGCTCATGGGTAGATTATTCAAAGAAAGCGATTTCACCCCACCCCCACCGGGCAGCCAGCCATCGTTTCCCTTATTTCTGAGATTGTTGTCGACTTTTCACCCCACTTCGCATTCCTTGTCGAGAGTTATAGTAGGCCGTTGATGTAGGCATTGAAGTCCATCCTCGATCCGGTACGCCAGTCGTCCCAAACAGTTAGGCAAAGTGCTGCTGAAAAGCCGCAAACACCAGTATGAGATTAACTAACACGCACTCATCTTGCTCTGCCAAATACTGAATTGTGGATTCGTTGTCACGCTGTAACTTTGTCACTCGGCACTCGAACCCATTGAACGGTTTTCGTTCCTTCGTGTCTCAGAGCACGTGCCTTACTTCTGTCTGACAACGCAGCTTTGTGCTTCGCATTAAAGAATTGCTTAAGGACCAATATCTCTGCAAGCATGTCGGTGCGATATTCTTCTCAAGCGCCTCTTCCAAGTTTGTATCTAGGCCTTCCTCTGTTGTCGGCTTCTCTATCGATACTTCTTTACTAAACCTTATTGATTCTACTCTGATCGGCCTTCCCAAGGCAAACCATTTGTTATTGCCAAGTGCCCTCGTCAACGACAGCTTGACCAATTTGTCAATCTGGTATTATTATTCTTTTTTTTTAAATAAATTTTAACGGTTTCATTCGTGTCGTCTGTGTAGACGATGACTTTAAACAGCGGAAAACCTACGCTGTCTCTATATACTGCCTCACCGGATAACAATTCCAGATATGATCTGGTGGATCTGAAGAGGGTTGTTAAATTAAGGCTTCTGATTTAAGCACAAAGTCAACAATTATTGACGGGGGTGGATTAATCGATACCATTGACACCGGTGCTTCGCTGAGGGATGAAAGGCAAAGTTGATCTGAGCGGGATTTGAACTCAGGACGTAAAGAACCAGAAGAAATGCTGCAAGGTACCACTTTAAGTATTTTGTAAAATGATGATGATAATGATGAGGATGGTTTCTGATCTGGGCATAAGGCTAACAGATTTGAAGAGAAGGGAATAGTCGATGTAATCAATCCAACCGTTACCATATTTTGTCGACCCCCAGAAAACAACGAAAGGCAAAGGTGACCAGCTGGGTTTGAACTCAGAACAAGTGCAGCCTAGCAGTTCTTTTCTGGTTCAAACCATGCTTTCTACTAAAAACCATCCATTTATGACTATGCTTTCCTCTCTAGTTTACCTGCTTTAGCAATCATTATCTTATTTAACTCCAAGAAGCAGCGTCTTATTTTAAGATACCTCTTTTTATATTATCGGCAATACATGACTGATAAAAGTATTATTAAAACTACAGGTTTCTGATGTTTTTCATGGCTATATTAAAGCTCTCCATTTCAATTATATTGCAATAGCAACCGTTTTGTAGTTGAGAGGATTTACAAAGGACAACCTCATAGTTTTATTGGTATCAGACTCTGCTTCTTTAAGCATTTGGTATTTCACTATTGGTAAATTTTATTATATTACTCTTTTTCTTCTCCCAGCCGACTTTGGCGTGTGTAAATATGCATGTGTATACACACATACACAAACACACACACATAGATACACACATATATTTATCACTATGTGTGTGTATTTATTATGTAAGTGAGTCCAATAACATGAATACGATTGAAGACGTTCGCAATAATATTGAGTCGGCAATCGAAAAAATTGAATGATGATGGGAGGTGAGATGGGGCGGGACAAGGGGACAAGAACGAATTAAATAAACAAAGAAATGGTCTTTCTTTCATTTCTTTCTTTGTACACATAGATATAATTACATGTACACATATACATATATACACATACATTCATATGTGTATATGTATATACATGTATGTATGTATGTATGTATGTATGTATGTATGTATGTATGTATGTATGTATGTATGTATGTATGTATGTATGTGTGTATGTATGTATGTATACACACACACACACACATGTGCTTACACTTACAGACTTGTATGTAATTTATAAAGCTAAATAAATCCTCAATCGCCATTATAGCGACAGAGCATAACATTTGAAACGAATAGCAGAAATATTCAGCGGTTAACATATTATATATATATTAATAATAAACGCGTGCACGCACACACACACATACGCACACATTTGCATACACACACCTGCATATATATACACACACGCATATTTGTGTGGGTTATGCAACTTCAATTTTGTTTGGTCACTGCAGTTTATTTTAACATCTTTTCTATCAACGCTTACTAGAAAACGAACATCGAACGTCGAATTTGGTGATACGATGCGCTGAAAATCTTGTGTGTGTGTGTGGTGTGTGTGTGTGTGTGCACGTGTGTAAAAAATATATATGTATGCATGTACGTATCATGTTTGTATACCGATAAAAGAGTTTAATATAGTTTATTGCAGAAAGTAAGCTGTAGGCGCTGCGATAACGGTTATGCTTATATAATACACAACCAACAACGTTCCAGCATGAAACTCGCGTTGATGCCTTTGTTTTATTAATCACTGCATAAAGACTACAATGTACGCATATTCATTTCTTTATTGGCCACAAGAGGCTAGGCATAGAGGGGACAAACTACGACAGACAAACGGATTAAGTCGATTACATCGACTCCAGTGCATAACTAGTACTTATTTAATCGATCCCGAGAGGACTAAAGGTAAAGTAGACCTCGGCGGAATTTGAACTCAGAACGTAACGGCAGACGAAATACCTATTTCTTTACTACCCACAAGGGGCTAAACACAGAGAGGACAAACAAGGACAAACAAACGGATTAAGTTGATTATATCGACCCCAGTGCCTAACTGGTACTTATTTAATCGACTCCGAAAGGATGAAAGGCAAAGTGGGCCTCGGCGGAATTTGAACTCAGAACGTAACGGCAGACGAAATACCGCCAAGCATTTCGCCCGGCGTGCTAATGATTCTGCCAGCTCGCCGTCGTATATATACTTTATATATATATGTTGATGTGGAGGTGCAAGGCTCCAGTGGTTAAGGCAGCGGACTCGCGGTCGTAGGATCGTGGTTTCGATCTCCAGACTAGGCGTTGTGAGTGTCTATTGAGCGAAAACACCTAAAGCTCCTCCAAGCTACGGCAGGGGTTGGTGGCGACCCCTGCTGTATTCTTTCACCACAACTTTCTCTCGCTTTTTCTTCCTGTTTCTGTTGTACCTGTATTTCAAAGGGCCAGCGTTATCCCACTCTGTGTCACGCTGAATCTCCCCGAGAACGACGTGTCTGTGGAGTGCTCAGCCACTTGCACGATAATTTCAGGAGCGGGTTGTTCCGTTGATCGGATCAACTGGAACCCTCGTCGTCGCAACCGACGGAGTACCACGACGATATATCGATGAGTGTGAATGTGTGTGTGTACGTTTGTGACATATAAATATGCATAGAAGCATTTAAACTTTAACTGCAGAAACACTTTATTCTTAAAGAAAGTGTTTATTTTCTGTGAAAAATGGTGAGGATGATTTCAAAATTTCGACGACCATTGGCCTCACTTGATTGTGAATGATCCAACAGGAGATAATATTGCTATGCCTTCATGTATGTATGTATGTATGTATGTATGTATGTATGTATGTATGTATGTATGTATGTATGTATGTATGTATTATGTATGTATGTGTGTGTGTGCGTGCGTGCGTGTGTATGTGTATGTATGTATGTGTGTGATGTATGTATGTATGTATGTATGTATGTATGTATGTACGTGTGTGTGACTGGATGTGCGTGTGTATGTGTGTATGTATGTGTACGTATGTATATATGTATGTATGTGTATGAGTGTATGTATGTATTAATGTACGTATGTATGAGTGTATGTATGTATTCATGAGTGTAATTTATGTGTGTGTGTGCTTGCATGTATGTGTGTGTGTGCTTGCATGTATGTGTGTGTGTATGTGTGTGTGTGTGTATGTCTGCTTGTATGTATATGCATGTATATTAGTAAGAGCAGTATCTTGGCGGAATCATTACAGCATCAGACAAAGTGCTTTGCGGTATTTCTTCCGGCTCAGCGTTTTAAGTTCAAACCTCATCCTCGCCATCTTTGCCTTTCATCTCGCAGGGAAGGAAAGGATCAGTCCAGTAACGGAGTCAATAGTATCGATTGACCTCCTTCACCAAAATTTCTGGCCCTCTACTATTTAACACAACTATATCAATAATACTAGCTACTATGAACACTAAATCTACCAGCTACCACCTTATCTGTAACCATAGTAACAAGGAATACCAGCATCTCTAACTGGAGACACTGTTTTTATGCTTGCACGTACGTACGTATGCATACATGCATACACAAGTTATGTATATTATATATATATTTGAATCCGTGCACATATATATAGGTGTGCATTTATATGTAGATACATATGTATGCATTTATACGTATATATATATATATTATATATATATATATATATATATTATATATATATATATATATACATGTATTTATATGTATATATAGACATATGCGTCTATGTAAATATGTTTCGATGTATGTATGAATTTATATGTATATATATGCATGTATATCTATCTATCTATCTATCTATCTATCTATCTATCTATCTATCTATCTATATGTCTATTTATCTATACACGCTTGTATGTATTTATATTAATATATATATATATATATATATATATATGTACACACACACACATATGCATATACAGCTGTATATTAACACACATAACTTTATACACTATGTGTACTTAAAGATGTTTATGTTTGTATAAATACACACACTTTTGTATGAATATATGACTATACTGATGTTTAATACGTGTATATATACATATTGTTGACGTCATAACAAGGTCGTAAACTTTCGAGAGTTGGTGAAATAATTTATTTTTTATTGGTCAGAGAAAAGTAGTTCTCGAAGTCAATCAAATACAGCTATGAAGAACAGCATTTAAATATTGGCTTGTAAAACATTTTTAGATACAAAAAATATCGAATACGAACCGACTTCTTATTTCTTTATTGCCCGCAAGGGGCTAAACATAGACGGGGCAAACAAGGACAGACAAAGGGATTATGTCGATTACATCGGCTCCAGTGCTTAACTGGTACTTATTTAATCGACCCCGCAAGGATGAAAGGCAAAGTCGACCTCGGAGGAATTTGAACTCAGAATGTAAAGACAAACGAAATACTGCTAAGTATTTCGCCCGGCGTTGCTAACGTTTCTGCCAGCTCACCGCCTTATTCGAACCCACTTCTGTAGACATGACAGGAGCTTTACCATTGGTCCAAAGAGAAAGTGTTATAATTCTTATTTGGAATAGCGGTTCTCGAAACTCATCACATAAAAACACAGACACATGCACACGAAGTTACACACTTATGCATGCACAAGATGATAAATGCATCTAACTTGAATACAGCAATAATCATCTATCTCCGTTTGAAGAAAATCTGATATAAGACTATATTAATTTTAGAACCAAAATATCTTTACTTTTAAATCACGTTCGTAATGTTCTGTATTTAACCTTAGGTCGCAGGTCACCTACATTACATACTAGAGACTTAGTAATCGAAATGAATCACAAAGACTTCGAATTTTCAACAGGAAGCTGTTAGTATAGAATATCCTTCCTTGACTGTTTCTAGTTTACAGCTGCTACCAGTCAAGCCAGTTATGTTACTTCATGTAAATATTCTTTTACCGACAATAAACTCTTTGATATCAATCGAACCAATGAAGAGACCTCAAAGCGAAGAAATAGCAGCCAAAATCTTGGTTAAATCACACCATGAAGTGATTACCACAATAACTACCACTGTGATATTCTCTGTTACTATGATATAGTAGCAGCAGCAGCAGCAGCAGCAGCAGCAGCAGTAGTAGTAGTAGTAGTAGTAGTAGTAGTAGTAGTAGTGATGGTGGTGGTGTTCAGAAGAGCTACTATTATATTGTTGTGTTAAGAGCACAAGGCTAAACATTTTGGGGAAGAAAGTTAATCGATAGTATTGATTCAGTTTCTGAACCGATTCTTTTATCCCCGGTGAGATGAAAGGCAAATCTGACATAGACAGGATTTGAACTTAGAATGCAAAGAACCAGAAGTAATACCACAAAGCATTTTGTTCGACGCGCTAATGATTCAGCCAAACTGCTACCCTTGTAATAATGGTTTCTGAGGTACCGTGTTTTCCGGCATACAAGTCGGTGTAATATATAGAACAAACATGGAAGGTAATCATTGAAATATCGTCACAATTTTTCCAAATTCTGCTGCATTTCACATGGAGTTTTTGCTCTTCCAAAGTCGTATTGGCGTATGAGTCGACTTATCTTTTTGGCTGTGAGTTTTTAAGTGAAAATTTCGACTCGTATACCGGAAAATACGTTAGGTATGAGTCCAGAAAGTTTAAAGGAATGTGTTTGTCGATAATATCGATTCCGGTATTTGACTGGTATTTTATTTTGATCGATCCTGAAAAATGAAATGCAAAATCGACTTCGGTGAGATTTGATCTCAGAACATTAAGAGTTGGAAGAAATACAAACCGCTACTATTGTCGTAATAATGGTCTCAAACATTGACACAGGGTCAGCAGTTGATTACATCGACCCCAGTACGCATCTGGTACTCATTTTATCGACTCCGGAAGGATGAAAGGTAAAGTCGGCCTCGGCGGAATTTGAACTCAGAACGTAAAGACAGACAAAATGCCGCTAAGCATATTGCCCAGCCCACCACCAGTTGTAAGAAGCCTTTCCACTACAGGCGCAAAACCTGAAACTTTGGGGGAGGGGGCTAGTCGATTACATCGACCCCAGGGCTTAACTGGTATTTATTTCATCGACCTCAATGGATGAAAGGCAGAGTCGACCTCAGTGGAATTTGAACTCAGGACGAAATGCCGCTAAGCATTTTCCCCGGCGAGCCAACGATTATGCCTGCTCGCCGCCTTCACCGCTTGTAATAATAATAGCTACCATTATAACTTCAGTCGTGTGTTAACAGCCATTACTGCTGTTAATAGCTGTTATTATGGTTCCAATTATATTTTATGGAAATAATTATATTTTATGCAATACTTCATCGCTCATAAGAAACTACTTTTAGCAGTTTCAAAACAATTTGGATATTTTCACTTCTAACGATCTAATAATGTAAAGATCACGGTCTAAACCTAGTTTAATCCGTATCAACTTTAGAATGATTAGCACTACATTATCCCAAATTTATTGTTTGTATATCCAGAGTAAATAAATTTTATCGCGAAAATTTGTCTGAGTATTTGAAGGATATTTTATGATAGAATCGAGACCATATTAATTAGTTAATTCTCTCTAATAAAGTTTTAGGATACATTGCGGTTACTATGTTAATGGCTGGTAACATGTAATACTTTATTGAAGCTGGATAATAGAGATTAACTGCCAACAGTGAAAGCTATTTACGTAGTAATAACGTAATGTTAATAATACTTGTTTGATGTCGTAATGATTGTAATTCTAGCAATGGTCGCTGCTATACTATTATCTGCCTATCGTACTAATGTGCACTACTACTGAAATAATTACGGGGATTGTTTTACCATTTAGTGAAGGCGGGGGCAGCAACAATCATCACCCACCTCTTCACGGCATCCGACATTGATGAGAGGAAAGGAGTGAGTTAACCTACGACCAGAGTCCAAGTTTGAATGCTTACAACAGAATGACATCCGCTAAAATAATCCAAGACCCAGGTGAAGTTACTGGGATGGTGACTGGTACTGGGGTAACAGTTGATATTGTGGTAATTATTACTTCAGTGGTAATAGCTGTAATAGCTTATAGATTTATTCAGGTTTCAATATCATTATTCTGTTTCTGAAAATGGTAAATGGAACAAACCTCCAGACAATGAAGCCATGTTCTACAAACCGAGTTTCGTGTCTTTTAACTTCAGAGAAATTTCTCTGAAATATATAATGAAAAAATATTATTTGTAAGCATTTCGTTAAAAAAATGATAATCATAATACTCCTTTCTATA
>NW_021832411.1:7500-10000 GCF_006345805.1 Octopus sinensis | reverse complement strand
TCGAAATCGGGTGATTTCTATCAACGAGGTACTGTAAATCTTGTTGAACGTTGGGAAAAAGTTGTAAACAACAAGGGTGAATACATTATTGCATAATTAGTTGTTTATTTTTATTAAACCTTTAAAAAATTTAAATAAAAAATGGCGGGAACTTAGTTGCTAACCTATGAGACGCAATTATTTATAATTGAAGAATCCTACACTGAGGAGAAAAATAGTCAGGTAAGACATAATTATTTATTTTTTATGCTCTACAATGACTTAATTCCGAAACGTGCGTCCGTAGGTAACTTAATATAGAATGATTTTCGTCATTTCTTTCTCTTTTACCTGCATCGTTTGTTTTTTAAGTGCTTTGGTTTTACTGGGATCTCCCTTTTAAGTAGAAAGAATAGCCAAAACTTTTTGACTGCTATTTCTAAATTCGGTGTGTGGTGAGGCAAATCGTTGCTGAACCCTTAATTACTTCGTATATATATATAAATATATATACATATATACATACATACATACATACACACATACACACACACACACACACCACACACACACACACACACACACACACACACACACACACACACATATATATATATATATATATGTATGTATGTATATGCATATATTGGTACAGGACTTCACCAACAGTAAACAATTCGAAGTAGGAAAACAAACGAGTTGAATACGCAAACCACGAGAGATATAAAATTGAAAACAGGAAAGTAACACAAATAACGACCCTTCATCAGTTCTCGGCTGTCTTTCTACTCCTCATTTCGAGCATTCAGCAACAATATGGGTCTTCGAAGGTAGTTGCTCCCATCACTTCCAAACTAAAATTTTGGATATATGGCGGGTCAAAGTTGGTAACAAAAACAAGAGAGTGGAAACATAAAAAAAGGCTATGAGGATAAAAATAAACCTTCTTTTCTATAAATTTATTAAAAAAAGCTCCATCAGCTTCAACAATTGCGTCTATATGAGATCTAAATCATCTACATGCTTGAATCCGGTGGTTCTGGTTAATTTTGGACATTACTCTGACTATGGTAGCTTTCAAAGTATCTTTGGTGTTATGGGCGTGTTCATTGACCTCTCTCTCTCTACAATGCTCCACATGTAATAGTCCAATGGATTGATATCTGGGAAATTAAGAGGCTAAATGTTAGGGGTTATGTGATCATGAAATTTTTCAGCCATCCATTCCTGTGTTACTAGAGCCATGTGTGATAGTGCAGAGTCTTACTGAAAGACATATGTCTTTCCTTTTCATACACTGTCTATCCAGGGCTTAACAATTATTTTAGGACCTCAATGTAGGCGGCAGAATTAACTCTTAGGCTTTGTGGAAAGAAGTAAGGAAGCATCACATGTCCTTCATTGCTGACAATCCCTAAAATCACGACAGTTGCAGGAACTTTTGTATGCATAACACTTGGAACTTCAGAAGGGTCTGCACATAACCATCTATCATTTCTTCTGCTAACTTATTGATCTCGGTCGAAGTTTTCTCATTTGAGAAAAACCAAATCAAATTGGAGAGGAGAACACTGGATTATATTGACCCATGTTGTTTACTGGTATTTTATGTTAACGATCCTGGACGATGAAAGACAAAACTAACAAAACTGGTGGGATTTGAACTCAGAACGTAAAGAGTAGGAACCAATACCGAGAGCAAACTCACCCGATACTTTACAACTGCATCGATCAACTGTCAATAAAAGTGTTAAATTGAACCAAGAAATGAAATGCAAAAATGATTAGGGGTACGCACTAGGTATCGGATGTCCATGACGGAAATGTAAAATAAAAAAATGAATATGATAAAAAAATTAAATAGATCAATTAACCAACAACCCAACAAATCTATTTATCGACACATGTACACACACACACACAGACACACACACACACACACACACACACACACAGAGTCACACAAACGTATGCACATATCTACACACACACGTTCACACAAACACGCAAGTATGTACACATAAAGTCATACATGCACGCAGACACACACACGCTCGCATACACACATGCACACACATACATACGCCCAAACACACATACATACGCACATACATACATCCACACGCAAATCCACACACTGACACACGTACACATACATCTCATAGACGCACACACACACACAGCCACATACAAACATTCATAAACACAACACCACACAGAAGTATACAAGCATATACAAGCATACATACACACAAATGCATACACATGCATACATGATACAGACGCGCACACACATGCAAACAGACAGACACACACGCATACACACATACACACACAAAGCTACACACACACACACACACATAAGCGCACACATCTCAGTTGCTTACAATAATGATCAAATATGAATGAGGAAAAACATGGCAATTAATTTAAGGTAATCGAGATTAAAATGATTGAAAATTGCAGTTTGAACTTTTGCTAAATATTGATATTGATGGAATATTTAGCAGAGATCGAATTA
>NW_021832411.1:0-5000 GCF_006345805.1 Octopus sinensis | reverse complement strand
ACACAAAATGCATACATATACACTGATATATACATACACTCTTATATACAACCATAGATACATATAAACGTCCATACATATGTACGCACACGCACAGGTAATTATAAAAATCCGTACTTATACAGTCATTTATATATTTAGGTACATGCATACCCGTATATAGATAGACACCAAGCATGACATATAGTCACACGCACACACACATATACGGACACTCACACACACACTCACACAACTCCATGAACTCCCATATTCATATATATATATATATACAAATATATATACGCACACACATATATGTATGTATGCTTATATGTTGAAATGTGTATATATATATACATCCATACACACATATGTATATATACAAACACACACATATAAATATATATATATAAACATATATATATACACACACAGACCTATATATACATATATGTATATATAACTGATAATTTTGATAGTTTTCGGCTAGTATAGGCCCAGGCTATGTCTAATTCAATAGCACCACCTGGTGAAATCTTTTAGTCAAATATGTGGCATGAAGGCCCACTCTAGCAATGAGTTATTATTGTTAGAGACATATCCGGGTGTAGGAGGTTGGTCTGGGATTTTTTGAAGAAATTTGTTCAGTAAACATTTGAATTTTATGGGATCCGTTTCCGTTTTGATGTATTTTGGTATGGTACTAAAGAGAGCTGGACTGGTAGAGGTAAAGTAATTGTGACGTTATGTTCCTATGTGTGTCAGTTTGATTTTTGTAGTGGGTGGATAGCACGGGGATCAAGCCTTGGATGGATTTTAAAACTGATGCCAACATCATTTGTGCAATATTGATGAAATATTTTCCACATCATACAAATGATGTTGCGCTCCCGTTGGCGTTGGAGAGGGTAGAGATTGAGTTTTTTTAGTCGACCCCAATAATCAATGCCCCTCATGCTGTCTATCTTTCTTGTTATTGACCACTGGAGTGCTTCTACTTTCATAATGAGTTGCTTGTTATGAGGAGACCACAGTGGGCAACAGTATTCAAGGTGAGGTCGGGCAAAAGTAATATATATATATATACTATATATATATATATATATATATAATAATATATATGAATGGAGTTAAACGCAGGTGTTATTCAAATCTGTATACTTCCGACATATGTTTCGAAGAAAACATTGGTACTATTCCAGAAGGAATAAAATGATTTAAAACAATGCAATCTTCTCATCAGGGCTGGCCCTTTGAAATACAGGTACAACGGAAACAGGAAGAATGAGAGAAATTTGTGGTGAAACAGTACAGCAGAGTTCGCCACCAACCACTGCCGTAGCCTCGTGGACCTTTAGGTGTTTTCGCTCAATAAATACTTACAGCGCCTGGTCTGGGAATCGAAACCGCGATCCTACGACCGCGAGTCCGCTGCCCTAACCACTGGGCCATTGCGCTTCCATATACACATGTGTGTGTATGTGTGTGTGTGCGTGTGGCCCAGTGGTTAGGTGTCTTGCGCCATAATAAAGCCTTGTGAGTGGATTTGGTAGACGGAAACTGAAAGAAGCCCGTCGTATATATATATATATATATATATGCATTTATATATTCGTATGTCTGTGCCTGTCCCCTGTTTGTGTTTGTCCCCCCAACATCGCTTGACAATCGATGTTTGTGTGTCTACGTTCCCGTAATCTAGTGGTTCGGCAAATGACCCTGATAGAATAAGTACTAGGCTTAAAAAGAAGAAGTCGTGCGGTCGATTTGTTCGGTGTGCTCCAGCATGGCTGCAGTCAAATGACTGAAACAAGTAAAAAAAATAAAAGAATAATCTCTCCGTGTTGTAATTACTTCATTTATGTAACAACAGTGGATTCATCGTTGTTGCAGTTGACGTATATTCCTCCGGTTGTATTTTCCCCTGACACCCATAGCATAAGCAATTCCGATGTTACTTGGAACCATTTTAAAATCATTCTTAAAAAGCCATGTCAAGAATTTATCTTGCTCCGTCGTACTCAAGATTCCATTGTGATTTAACTTTTCCAAGAATCTCCAAAATGGTAGCTTTTTGACACATGGCTCGATAATATAGGCATTAGAACCTCTTAGGATGATATTCTTTATTTAGGACCAAAATTCTCCAAGAACTTTCGCCCCAAATGTGTCTTGTTCCATATTATCACATTTAAGAATATATTAAATTATTCTGAAAGAATCCGAAGAAAGTAGGGCTGCTTTGTTCATTGCAAGAGAAATTTGGACAATAATGATGAGAATTAGATCAAGGAATTTTCCCGAGAGCATGATGATGATGATGACGATGATGATGATGATGATGATGATATATATATATATATATATACACACACATATACACATACCTTCGTGGCACTCCGTCAATTACGACGACGAAGGTTCTAGTTGATCCGATCAACGGAACAGCCTGCTCGTGAAATTAACGTGCAAGTGGCTGAGCACTCCACAGACACCTGTAACCTTAACGTAGTTCTCAGGAAGATTCAGCGTGACACAGAGTGAGACAAGGTCGGCCATTTGAAATACAGATCAACAGAAACAGGAAGAAAGAGTGTGAGAAAGTTGTGGTGAAAGAGTATAGCAGGGTTCGCCACCATCCACTGCCGGTGCCTCGGGGAGCTTTAGTTTTTTTTCGCACAATAAACACAACGCCCGGTCTGGGAATCGAAACTGCGATCCTACGAGCGCGAATCCGCTGTCCTAACCACTGCCCTAACTATTGCGCCTCCACTATACACACACACACACACACACACCACACACACATATATATATGTACAGGTTGTCCCAAAAAATGTATACACAATTTAGCTGTTGATAACTCAATTGATGTTTTTTCTTTCCAGAAGAAACCCATTAGAATCAATGATGGCAGTCAGACAAAGCTTTGAACAAAAGAAATTCATTCTAGAATGTTGCCGGAAGTGTGAAAACACAGTTGAAGTGCAAAGACAGTTAGGAGGGAGTTTCAAACAGATCCATCAACGCGACTTACCATCACTCGAATTAGAGATAAATTTGAAGCCGATGGAACTGTTCAGTATATCCACGAGAAGAGTTCTGGAAGACCACGAACATCGACAGCCCTCACAAAGCATGAAGGAATGTTGGAAACGTATCACCAATGTCCAAGAAAATCTCTGCGGCAAGCGAATCGTGAAGTAGGTATTTCAAAATCATCTGTCCAACGCATTTTGAAGCGTTGTCAATAGAACGATTACGATTCAAGATTAATTCATGCTATTAGTGGCAATGATCCAGACCAAAGAGTATAGTATTGCGAGTGGTAGTTGGTATGATGTGCAGAAGATGCACACTTTCCAACAAAGATTGTGTGGAGTGGTGAGGCCACATTAAAATTAAATGGATCAATTAACCGCTACAATAGCACCTACTGGGGACCTGAGAATCTGCATGTTATGGTGGAATACCATGTTAATTTACCAGGGGTTACAGTGTGGTGTGGCTTATCATCAAGAGAATTGTACCATTCTTTTTTGACGCTACTGTGACTGGTCCCGTTTAGTTGAACTTGCTGCAACAGTCTGTCATGCTAAGCATTAGAGAAGACTTTGAAGATGAGGAGTTTTATTTTCAGCAAATTGGGACACCCTACACTACCATCGTGATGTCAGATCCTTCCTTGATGAGATCTTACCACGCAGGTGAATTGGATGAAAGGTTTCATTGAATATCCTCCACATTCAAATGTTTATAAACCCCTCGGGTAATCACGTATGCCGCCCCTCCGACCTTTTTACCAAGTCCATGATTTAAACAAGGTCGTTTCAGATGTTTATCAACCCCTCGGGTAGTCACGTATGCTGCCCCTCCGACCTTTTACCAACCCCCTGATTTAAACAAGGTCGTTTCAGATGTTTATCAACCCCTCGGGTAGTCATGTATGCTGCCCCTCCGACCTTTTTACCAAACCCCTGATTTAAATAAGGTCGTTTCAGATGTTTATCAACCCCTCGGGTAGTTACGTATACCTATTTCTTTACTACTCACAAGGGGCTAAACTCGGAGGGGACAAACAAGGACAGACAAACGGATTAAGTCGATTACATCGACCCCAGTGTGTAACTGGTACTTAATTTATCGACCCCGAAAGGATGAACGGCAAAGTCGACTTCGGCGGAATTTGAACCCAGAACGTAGCGGCAGACGAAATACCGGTAAGCATTTCGGCCGCTGTGCTAACGTCTCTGCCAGCTCACCGCCTTAGTCACGTATACTGTCCCTCCGACCTTTTTTTTACCAAGCCCCTGATTTAAAAAGGTCGTTTCAGATGTTTATCAACCCCTCGGGTAGTCAAGTAAGCCATCCCTCCGACCTTTTTACCAAGCCCATGATTTAAACAAGGTCGTTTCAGATGTTTATCAACCCCTCGGGTAGTCACGTAAGCCACCCCTCCGACCTATTTACCAACCCCCTAATCTAAACAATTCATCGCCATTTAATATTGAATTTTATGGTTCTGCGACTTCTTTAAAAATTGCGTAAATAGTTCCATCTATCATCGCAGACATACGAAGTTAATTGTTCTTTTCACATTTAAGAATGATATTCTGAAACAGAAGTGTTTAGATACTTTAGGACTAGAAGCGTATATTCTTGAAATAATTTTACCGAAATCACGAATTCCTGGTTTCCAAAATGTAGTCTTCTGGATGAAAACATAACGGTAACGATATAGAAGAGACAAATATATCGAGCCTCGCTCTCGTGCGTTTTGTTGATTCAAGACTAACCACGCTTTCGAGTACGCATTTTTGTCTGATGTTTGCCTCTCATTTCCTTTACTGAACTCTAAGCTCAATTCTTTTTCTGAATCAACTTACATCCATAAAACTGCCTATGATTTGTCATGCATTTTGATTTCTAAAAGTCACCACCTCCCTTCAGGAATACTAATATGTCTGGCATTTAATAAGTATGGCGTGAGCTCATCAGTTTCTCGGTCAATATTTCGT
>NW_021832410.1:35000-57500 GCF_006345805.1 Octopus sinensis | reverse complement strand
ATATATATATATTATGTAGGTAGGTATACACACACACAGATATATATATATACACATGTATGTATTGTATTTATAAATGTGTGTGTATGTGTGTGTGCATGCGTGTGTGTGTGTGTGAGTGCGTGTGTGTATACAGTTCCGCTTGATTGAAGATTACCTGAGGTGAGACAACAACAAAAAGCTTCATCTGCTATATATAGAATTCAAAGAGCATCAATCGTTCGATCGATCGATCGATCACTCACCTCTATCCCTCTCTTCCCCTCCCCATCCCTCCATCCATCGAACTATCCATCCAAACGTTGTAAAGTCACCTGCACCAACACACACACGCGCGCACGCACGCACAGACGTTTGACCCACCCCCAACACTTCCATCAAAGCCACCACCACCACCACCACCACCACCACCACTTCAACTACACATGATACATCAGTCTTAGAATTTGTCTGAAGAATTAGAGATCAAATATTATATCGTATGAGAGAATTGTAACAATTCCTCTTTCAGCTTAACGGAATTAATTAACCGTTTTCTTTCTTCTTTTTCGGTTTTTGTTCGTTTTCATTTGTAACTTTTTCTTTTTTTTTCTTTTCTTTCGGTATTTCAAGAAATAGAGGAGGAATGATCTCTATCGACCACTTATAGACATCATTGGAAAAGATTCTTAGAAGTTGATGATAAAAGAAGCCGAAAATATATTTTTGAAATATATATTCCGTACCTCAATAGGACGAAATGTGGAAGCAGTTGCCACCTTTTGCAAAAGATTACTTACATTTAAACACACACTCACACACACACACACACACACACGTGTGTGTATGCATATCACATACATGGAATTCATAAATACATACATATACTTATCTCTCTCTCTCTCTCTCTCTCTCTCTATATATATATATATATATATATATATACACAAACATATATATACTACATACATATACATATATATATAGATATATACATACATATACATATATATATATAATATATATATATATATATATACATACATACATACATACATACATAAATACATACATATATATATATATGTGCGTGTGTGTGTGTAGAAAGATAAATTTTATGCAACACGTAGATACTGAACAGTATATATATTAGCTCATCCCATAAGTTCTGTCCGAATTTTCAATAAAGAAAACAAGTGATCAAATGTTATATTTAATTGAAATTTAGTCAGCAATGTACTTTCCCTGATTATCTATGACTTCCTTCCGTCTATTTACAAGCTTTTTAATCCCATCAATGTAAAACTCTTTTGGTTTCAAAGCGAAGAACTCTGAAATGTCAGTTTCGACCTCCTCCTGGCTTGCGAAAGTTATGTCCCCCAAACGATTCTGTAAACTACGAAACAAATGGTAGTCTGAAGGAGCAATATCTAGAGAATAAGGTGGATGAGGAATTTTTCCCAACCAAGCTCTCTTCGATCTTCTGTGATGTGATCTTTGCAGTGTAGGGTCACGCATTGTCCTGATGAAACATCACTCCTTTTCGATTCACTAAAGCGGGGCTTTTTTTTCCTTCAAAGCTTGGTTCAAACACTCTAATTACTGAAAGTAGACTTGAGCATTGATTGTTGCATTAGGTGGTAACAATTCAAAAGTGAATTACTCCTTTGCAATCCCACCAGATAGAGAGAAGAACCTTTTTCTCCATGAAATTCCCTTCTCGGTTGTGGTTGAACTTTTTCCCTTTTACCAAGACACTGTTTACAACGTTTAACATTTCGATAGAAGATCCATTATTCGTCATCAGTCACAAGTCTATCCAAAAAGGGTGAAATATGTTCGCGAGAATGGAGAGAAGAGCAGATGTCAACTCGGGAATTGCGGTTGCTTTCGGACAATTCATGAGACACCCATTTTCCAAGTTTAGGAACCTTTCCAAGTTGTTGAAGATGACGACGGACAATTGTATGGTTTGAACTAAGCTTTATTGCCAATTCTTCAACTGATAATGCAGGATTTTCTTCAAGTAATGCCCCAAGGAGCTTATCATCAAACTCATCTTCAAGGCTGAAATCTCCACTTCTGAATTTTGCAAACCATCTTCTGCAAGTTCTTTCATTCAAGCATTCTTTCTCATAGACTGAGTGTATGTTTCGAGTCGCTTCGGCTGCAGAGTTTCCTTTTTTGTACTCATAAAGCATTATTTGCCGCAAATGCTCTTTGGATACTTCCATGTTAGAAAGGGTTTTAATCAAAGATATTTTAATTCTATTATTCTGTAAAATAATATTTAATTAGTTTAAATGTACACAAATTCATAAAAATAATTTTTAATTCCATTAGACATTCTAAAATATTAAATTTCATTCAATTCTAAAGAACGTAAAATCTGACAGAACTTATAGGATGACCTGATATAAAGGATAAAATCCTTTTTTAAAAGGAGAAAAATTTGTCGGCAGCCAACAAATTTTACTGCATGTGTGTGTGTGTGTAAGGGGGTTATGTACCTGTAACTTAGCGGTTCGGCAAAAGCGACCGATGGAATATGTACCAGGCTTCAAAAGTGAAACCAAAATAAAAAAAAAGCAATTCCTGCTGGGGTGGGGTCAATTCTTCGAGGTGGTGCCCCAGCATGGCCACAGTCCATTGGCCGAAACAGGATAAACGATATTGTCATTATTATACATTATCAATAATAACATTGCTTTCAAATTTTGGCACAAGGCCCGCAATTCCGAAGAGGTAAGGGTGAGTCGATTACATCGACCCCAGTACACAACTGGTACTTATTTTATCGACCTCGAAAGGATGGAAGGCAAAGTCGACTTCGGCGAAAGTTTGAACTGAAAATGTGAAGTCGGACGAAACGCCGTCAAGCGTTTTGTCCGGCTTGCTAACTATTCTACCAGTTCGCCCGCCCTACATCCTCGTTAATATTAATTAATTATTACGTCAGTGATTAAGTGATAATGTCCGATACTTGTTTTTACTGATCAGCTTCATTATACGTCTGTGTCAATTGGCCACCAGGGGGATTTTCGTCCGAACCAGCTCGACAGTGATGGCGATGGTAATGATGATGACGGTGATGATGGCGATGATGATGATCATGATGATGATGATGATGGTGGTGGTGATGGTGGTGGTGGTGGTGGTGATGGTGGTGGTAGTGGTGGTGGTGGTGATGATGGTGGTGGTGATGGTGGCGGTGGAGGTGCTAGTGGTGCAGGTAGTGCTGCTGGTGGTGACGACAATGATGATGATGATGGTGGTGCTAGTGTTGCTTCTGGTTCTGGTGCTGATGCTGATGCTGACGGAGGCGGAAGCGCTGGATGAGGTGCTGGTGGTGACGACAATGATGATGATGGTGGTGGTGGTGGTGGTGGTGGTGGTGGTGACGACGACGGTGATGATGGAAATGAGACGATGATGAAGATGGTGGTCATGGAGACGATGACGACTATGACGACAACGACGACGACGAAGACGATGACGATGATGAAGATAATGATGATGATGATGAGGAGGAGAAGGAAGAAAAGGACGACGGCGACGAGGAGGAGGAGAGGAGGAGGGGAATACAGCAATGATGGTAACGACGATAATGATGATAATGATGATGATGAGGAGGAGGAGGAGGAGGGGAAGGAGGAGGAGGAGGAGGAGGGGAAGGAGGAGGAGGAGGAAGACGGCGGCGACGACGACGAGGAGGTGGGGTATGAGGTGGGGGAGGAGAAAGAGGAGGTGGCGGAGGAGGTGGAGGTGGAGGTGGAGGAGGAGGAGGTGGAGGTGGAGGAGGAATATAACGATGATGGTGACGATGATGATGATGATAAGGAGGGGAGGGGAGGGGGAGGAGGAGGACGACGACGACGATGAGGGCTGCGGCAAAACGTCGATAATTCATTGCAAAGTGCAAACAAACAAACAAAGCAAACAAAATAAACAAAATAAACAAACAAACAAACAAGACAAAAACCAATTGTTTCGAGTTGAGATTTCTGTCTGAAAAAATCCGATAAAAAAAAAAGATTTAATTTTTCAACAATTCCAGATGTTTCTTTTCTTCTTTTTTCTCTTCCAGTCGCGAATTATCTCTGTCTGGCTTTGTTACTCGTGTTTGCCTCACTGTTTTATCTGTCTGTCTGTGCGTCTTTTATGTCCGATATGACATACCACTGGCCGGCTGGCTGGCTGGCTGTCTGGCTGGCTGGCTGGCTGGCTGGCTGGCTGGATGGATGGATGGTTGGATGGATGGTTGGATGGATGGAGGGAGGGAGGGAAGGATGGATGGATGGATGGATGGATGGAGATTTGGATGGATGGAGGAATGGATGGATGGATGGAGGAATGAATGGATGGAGATTTGGATGGATGGAGGAATGGATGGATGGATGGAGGAATGGATGGATGGAGATTTGGATGGATGGAGGAATGGATGGATGGATGGAGGAATGGATGGATGGAGATTTGGATGGATGGATGGAGGAATGAATGGATGGATGGATGGAAGAATGGATGGATGGAGGAATGGATGGAGATTTGGATGGATGGAGATTTGGATGGATGGATGAAGGGAGGGAGGGAGGGAGGGAAGGATGGATTGATGGAGGAATGGATAGATAGATGGAAGGGAGGGAGGATGGATGGTTGGATGTATGGAGGAATGGATGGATGGATGGATGGTTGACTGGCTAGCTGACTGGCTGGATGGTTGGATGGCTGGATGGCTGGATGGATGAATGGAAAGAGGGAGGGAGGGAGGATGGATGGAGAGAGGGAGAGAGGAAAGGAAGGATGGAAGGCCTGAGAGATGGATGGAAGGATGGATGGATGAATGGATGGATGGATGGTTGGACGGATGGATGGTTGGTTGGATGGTTGGCTTGGCTGGCTGGCTAGCTTGTTGACTGGAAAATCGGTAAACAACAAAGGAACCAGAACAATATGAGAAATTCCATCAAAGGATATTTATGTATCCCAAAGACAATTGTTTTTAACCCTTTTTCTGCAGAAATCTGACAATTCCACTCCAAATTCCATTACCCTTATCTGTGAAGGATAGTTTTATAAAACAAATCAAGTTTTGTTGAGGAATGTCATGTCTGAAACTGGTTCTTGTTGAGATATGTCCAGTTCATTGAACCAGAAACAGGAATTGCAGAAAATAGCAATTCTAAAGTTTTATTTTCGTAGATATTCGAACATCATTATTGGAATAAACATGAAAATAAATTTAACAATTGAAGGGTTAAGCCACTAATGTATGACTCGAGTGAGATTTGGTTGGCATTTCTCGCAAACTAAGCAACCATGACTCAAAAATGTGTTTTGTGTTTCAACAGGGTAAGCCTTTTATTGCAGAAATCAGATATAGTCTGTCCTGGGACGTGCCGCTTAGGTAGGCAAGGCAGGCAGCGCCTACCTTGAAAATAATAGATTGGTAGTAACATTTTCCTCTCTTTGCAAAATATGCACCTAATTCAATAAAATTATGATGGTTACTCTGATTACTATGCATAAAATACACAATCTGTTATTTTTTTTATTGATTAGGTAGGCACAATTCGCCTCAGCTTATCAATCTCAGTATTTAAGCCACGCATTCTACTGCTGTGGTACACAAGCTGCGTACATTTCTACAACAACGTTTACTTTACGTTCTATAAAGGCAGAAATAGATCTGCCTTCAACTCAGTCGCGCGCCTGTGTTTCGCTTATTTTTTATATGTTCTACTACATAAAGGTCGCCCTGAGTAATTACTGACGGCACGTGCCTGATTCATTCATAATTTCATTATCCTTAACTGTCGAGAGCAGTTTTATACATCAAGCTTTCTTTTGTTGAGGAATATCATGTTTGTAAGTATTTTTTTGTTAAGACAATTTGACTTGCAGAAAACACCAATTCTATGTCATGTTTGAAACTATTTTTTCTTCAGATATATCGAGTTTGTGGAGACAACGTGATTTAAAGAAAATACAGTTTCTATATATTGGCAAATATCTAAATGTTGTTACTGGAATAACATGAAATTTAATTCCGCCGTTAAAGGGTTGATGTTATTCCAAACAAGGTTTGAGGTTACTGTTGTGTAAGGGACCATAAAGAAGAAAAGAATGGGTTTTACAAATTCGAAAGAAGCCGATTGAATGAAATCTTAAAGGACTGAATACCACAGAACAGAGGAAAACAAGACGATGATAATGAGTTCCAGAGAGCAGCAGTTCAAGGAAAGAAGCTATTATAATAAATGGACTTATGACTAATAGGAAGCTCAACAGAGAAATGATGAGCCAGGGATGAGAAACGGGTGACACGTTTAAAGGTTCCGACAGAGTGTAGTAGAGCAGAAAGGCGGTGAGCTGGCAGAAACTTTAGCATGTCGGGCAAAATACTTTGAGTCATTTCGTCTGTCTTTACGTTTTGTGTTCAAATTCTGCCGAGGTCGACTTTGCCTTTCATACTTTTCCTTCATATGGATGTCTGGTGCATAAATACACACACCCTCATATTGCATTCATGTGCTTCAACTTTACCTTTCTCTTGTTACGTACCCGACAGTTATATCAACTCAGGTCCTTTTCTCCAGAAACCCTATTTTTTTTCACCCTATCCCTTTTCTTTCTTGTGCCATTCCCAAAGTACTCACAAAGCAATGAGAGTTAGTACTTGGAATTTCTTCCACAGCATGCTAGTTAACCCGTAACGAGAACCTGACATGAGCTACTATACCGGGTCAGAGTAGACCTGACAACAATGATACCGAAAGCCAGGGACCCACTTCCGAATGTTATTTAAAGTCATACCAGGAGACTATTATAGCGTCTTTATATTCCCAGCCACAAAGGAAGACAACTCCAAACAAGTTTCGGTATTATTCTGTTCTCATCAGCAAATGATAATCACAATCATTGCACTGCTCTATTAGAAATAGAACTGGGGAGTCACAACAACAACAATATGAATATGATTCTATATCCCTTGCATGAGTCACAGATGAAAAAGGGGCTTGCAAAACAACAGAAATTCATTAAAGATAAAAGGCATTTTTAGGTCACTCTCCCCACATCAAAGTTCCTACTCTTCCTTTCCCTCTCATTTTTTCCACTCTTCCCCTCACTCTACCTCCACGTTTCTCTCCCGCTCTCTCTCTCTCTCTCTCTCCCTCTCTCTCTTTGCATTCCCCATTCTCTGCCTCTCCCTCGTTTTCACCATCCACCTCTTTAATTCCATTTCCTGTTACCTCCCCCTCTCTCTCGCCCACCGCCTCCCGTTAATGAAGTAATACTTACTTTTTGGATCAACAAGAGCAGTTAGGATGTGTGAGTGTGTGTGTGTGTGTATTTAGATAGATAGATTAGATAGATAGAATATATATATATATATATATTATAAAATGAGATAGGGGTTGAAAATTCAACCCACCATGGGTTATATATATATATATATAATAGAAATATGTTACAAAAAGAAAATAGAAACTACACGTGGTAATGTAAGGGGAAAGTATATATATATATATATATATATATACACATACATATATATATGCATACATACACGCACACATATATATGCATTACACACACACACATATATATATATATATACATATAAAACATATATGCATGCATACATCCACACATACATTCGTACATACACACATACATATCTATATCTATATATTCTGTGAATGAGTACATTCGCAACAAGTCTCTCCGTCAATGATATTTTCATTAACATTATGTGTTAATTAGGATAATTACGATAATATACATATAACGAGTATCGAATTAAGATTGATAATTATGTTTACATTCAGAGAACACGGTTTGACATTTGCATAGAATGCACGCACGCATGCAAACACACACATACTATATATATGTGTGTGCGTATATATATATATGTATATATATATATATATATATATATACACGAACATATATATATGTGTGTATATATATATATATATATGTGTGTGTGTGTGTGTGTATGTGTGTATATATATATATATATATATATATGTATATATATATTCCTGCATCATACATATATATATATGTATATGTATATATGTATCTATGTAGTGAGTGTGTGTACATATGCACATGCATGTGTTTGCATGTATATATCTGTGTGTGTGTGTATATATATATCAATACACACACATACTCATGGTTTGTCCTTGGTGGGAAATATCTCACCGAAAAGAAGAGGATCTCTTTTTACACAAGTTTGAAGATTGTGTAATATTAAATTCTTAATTAAGAGATATTTTAATTATTCCTTTTTATACAAAATTAAATCTTTAATTTACTTCCATTCTTGCAATCTCAGCAATCACGAATGGCACTATTTCGATCTTCTTGGGAATCATCAACACGCCGTAACACAAGCAGTTCCTGTTAAATATGGTAAATTGAACCTTCTTCTACGAAATCTAAAGATTAGGAGGGCAAATAGAAGACCAGGAGATATTTCATTGGTCAAAAATATAATTTCGTGTTTCATTCTAATTCGTTAGCTGTTTAGCCTTCGGGAAAGGAAAAAGTTCTTATACACACACACACACACACACACACACACACACACACACAGTACCAGTTTACACATATAGTACCATTTGAGCATTAAGGTCGATTTTGCCTTTCATCCTTTTGGGGTCGATAAAGTAAGTACCAGTAAAGTACTGGGGATCGATGTAATCGGCTAATCTCCTCCGCCCCAAATTTCACGCTTTGTGCCTATACTACAAAGGATTATTATTATTATTGTTGTTGTTGTTGTTATTGAGTGAGAGAGCAGTCCATGCCATCAAAGTGACACTGGGGTAAAATATACGAAGTCTAGTATACCGATCATGACTACCCGTCTGATAAGGGTACACTAGGCACATGCATCACAACCATATGTGCGCGACATGGTGATCTCATATCAAGATAAACAGCACATGACCTTGCAGGTGGGGCCCAGTTAGAATTTTTTTCTGATCGAGTAACCCATCCCGATCAAAAAGGCCCTGAACGAAACACCCATGTTTCCAGAGGTAAATTATTCAAACTCCAAAGTATCCCTCTCAACACACGGTTATGATGCTCCCCCACTACTTCTGCTCGTGATCAGAGATGCACATATCGCCAGCCACTAAGGGACATGGGCAACTGGTTAAGGTCAAACAACTGACAAGCAAATCTGTGGTATTGAGCAGAATATTTGCTGTAGCCCATCTTTTATACCAAGACAGAACAATGTACATGATAACACTTCCACTTCTTCTTCTTCTTCTTCTTCTTCTTCTTATTATTATTATTATATTATTATTATTATTATTATTATTATTATCATCATCATCATCATCATCATCATCATCATTATTATTATTATTATTATCATCATCATCATCATCATCATCATCATCATCATTATTATTATTATTATTATTATTATTATTATTATTATTGTTATTATTATTGTTATTATTATTATTATTATTATTATCAATATTGCCATGGTTGTCAGTGAAAAAAGAAAACGCAACTTCTTGTTTGTCGTTGTTATGAAATTTTATATTTCACAAAATAAATCCATTTTAAAACCGTAAATAAATGTTTTGATATCATTTTCTTCCATCAGTTATTCTGATGGTAAATAAACCAAGAATAAATACTTTTATGATTTTCATAACAATATATTCCGTTTTATCTTCTAATCTAATTATTCTGATGTAACATTATATATAAATATATATGTTATAGTTGAAATTTATAGAAAAACCAAAGACGAATAGTTGTGTATGAACAAGAAGCAAGTGTATTAGTTTGACGCTCGGGAATGTGAAAAGGCCTTTTACATTTTGAGCTGACGCTCTTCAACAGATAGGAATACGAGAAAATAAAGAGAGAGGGAAAGAAAAAACTTGTATATACATATCACCATGATAGATCGTTAGCCACTACACACATACTTTTTCTCTCCTTGTTTTTTTTCTGTGTCCCTTTCTGTAGAAGAGCGTAGGTTCGAAACGTAAAAGACTTTTTCTATTCCTGAGCGTTATACTAATACATCTGTTTGTTTTGTACATCACCTGACTTCGTCTTTTGATTTTTCGTAAACTCTCCCTATATATATATAGAAATGGTAAGACAACAAAAGAATGAAAGAGATCTCGATATTATGTAAATAGAGGAATTCATCTGTGAATATATGTGACAATTATTCGGTAGCCATGACTAAACTCTAAGTTTCGGATTTCGGGGCGGAAACCCACACCGCCTTCTCTTCAGTTATCCGGCCATCGAAAAAATGCTCTGAAAAATGACCGTTAAACAAAGGGAAATTACTGTTTACAAATAATTATGTTTACTGTTAACTTTAATTTATAGAACTTGTCTGAACTACTTCATACGTAACTACAACACACACATACATACTCAGTCATACACAGACTCACACACATACACACACACACACACACACACACACACACACACACACACATATCGTCATATTTTTCTGTAGTTCTCATTCTTTCGCTTTTTAGTACGAATTGTAAACAATCGATATTATTCAGGTAGGTAGAGTCCCTGTTTGCTGAGCGGGAATCGAAAGAAAAACAATGGTTTAATTACTTTCTCGTTCATTTTGAGGGAGTCCTGGAAGAACGAGGTGACCATCGAGAAGCATATTGTTTTACCTGTGGCTGCGTTCAGTCGTTGCAATTAACCCTTTTGATACCAACCCGCCTGAAACCGCCTCTGGCACTGTAATACAAATGTCTTGTTTTCAAAAGATCTGAATTAAAATCTTCCACCAAATCTTAGTCACAATTTGTTCCTAACATTAGCTTAATGATGTCTACATTATTTTAATAATTCCTGGTTATATTTAAAATTAATTGAAAGAGACACAGAGTATCTCAACAGAAATATAGTAATGAAAGGGTTAAGAGTGTTCTATTAATCTCTTCGAGAAGGAACCAGCAGAAAAATAGACAAACAAACGAAAAGAGAAGTAAAGAGAGAGAGAGAGAGAAAGACAGAATAAAGCAAGTTTTTCACTGCTTACCTTCTAGCATGTAGACTGGCAGTCAACGTACAGCAAATCCACTCACAACGCTTTGGTCAGCTCAAGGCTTTAGCAGAAGACGCCTGCACAAGGTACCACGCAGACGGACAGAGCCATGTGGTGGGGAAGTATACTCCTTATCACACAGGCATACCTGCTCTTTTAAAAGATTTAACCCATGGAGAGTATTCTTGAACCCTTCTTAAGAGCCGAATTCAATCATGTGTCCCCAGAGGTTTCTTATCGAAAGAAGCTACCGGCAAAGTTTACCTCTTTGTGATCAAAACTATAAGTTCAGCCATTTAGTTATGCCAATGCTTTAAAATTTAATTTTAAATATTCAAGGTTGTTAAATATTCAAGCTTGTTTACCAACCACATGGTTCCGGGTTCGGTCCCGCTGCGTGGCACCTTGGGCAAGTGTCTTCTACTATAGCCTCGGGCCGACCAAAGCCTTGTGAGAGGATTTGGTAGACGGAAACTGAAAGAAGCCCGTCGTATATATGTATATATATATATGTATATATATATATATATATATATATATATATATATATATATATATAATATATATATATATATATATATATATATATATATATATATATGCGCGTGTGTGTTTGTGTATCTGTGTTTGTCCCCCTAGCATTGCTTGACAATCGATGCTGGTGTGTTTATGTCCCCGTTACTTAGCGGTTCGGCAAAAGAGACCGATAGAGTAAGTACTGGGCTTACAAAAGAGTAAGTCCCGGGGTCAAGTTGCTCGATTAAAGGCGGTGCTCCAGCATGGCCGCAGTCAAATGACTGAAATAAGTATAAAAGAGTAAAAGAGTAAGAGTATTTAAAAAAAGGTTACGTATAAAGCTAAACTAGCACCTACATTTTTTCTTAGAATAAATTTTCGATTCATTTATAAAGATTATATTCCAGTGACATTTTCCACGCTTTTATTCACCTCCAGCTTGGCATAAGAATCGATTAGCTCAGTTTTCTCTCTACTCTCACGACCTTTGCAAACAAAAAGCTTCGCAGATAGGAAAAATTTTATGATTCTCGGGAAAGAGAAGCTAAAATTTGAAATGAAAATCAAAATAAAAATGGGCAGCAAGGAATGATTCATCGTTCCAAGTATTACGAACAGTATAAGTGAATTGACGATTTGGTTTGTATTTAAAATTGGATATACATACAAATAAATGATTTGAGGTGGAATTAAGAAGTATAAAAAATCATTATTATGAGTCATTATAGAAAGCCCTACCGGTTTCATCAGAGCTGATCACTGTCCTTTCCATGCATTTTAAGTAAGGAGGATAAGTTTTTAACTGTCTTTTGTGGGTTATAGTACTTTATCTTCTCATAGTAAGTATTGCTTTCCAGCATGGAGAGTATTAAATTTTTATAGTACTCTGTATCCATCACTACTACCGCACATCCTTATCGGCTTCTTTAATGGTCAGGTTTATATCGTTTTTTAACTCGATTAGGTTTTTCCATTCATTTGTGTTGAGGTTGGAATTAATTCGTTGTTTTTATAGGGCATTAAATGGAAAATTGGTAGTGTGTTCCCTAAAGCCATCAAGTGCTTTATTTCTGCCTTTAGCAGGACTGTATTCTCTTTTGTTTTTCCCTATTGAGTCATCTTCGCTGTTGTAGTTATGACGTGCTTCTATGAGACACAATTTTCGACTATATATGTGGGCGGCATAACTGTGGCACAAGACCCACTTTTTGAATCTTACAGAATTTTACTTGAGATAAGATGAAATATTTAAGATAAAGTCAAATTTTACTTGTGCCTCTAAAAACTTAATCTATGTTATTACCTGCTTATGTTGCGGAAACCACTATATAACCCAAACACACAAATCCCTCAAACAAAGAGCAACACTTCACAAAGACCAAATCCGCTTCCCACAATATAGACAGATACAGGTCAGTGAGCACATAGATAGAGGTGCTAGGAACCTTAAACCAAGCTTCATAATTTTCACTTTTCATCAATGTTCCCAGACAACAAAGATTAAATAAAAAGGCAACTTTCGTTAATATCAACCACAACTTAACATGAACACACAACTTAATACACGACACTACTAACCTCACTAATACCAACAATCCCGCTAATCCTCATACATCCCATATACCATTCATATTCGAGTAATAATATCTACCTTAATTGCATCACCTTCAGAACTACTTACCTCCCTTGCATGTAATCTTTTCACTCAGTTACTATCAGACCTAACAGCGTTTGGAAATCGGTGTTCATTCAAAGTCAGTGATCAGCTCTGATGAAACCGGTATGGCTTTCTATAATGACTCATAATAATGATTTTTTATAATTCTTAATTTCACCTCAAATAATTTATTTGTATGTATATATCTTCGTTTTTATTTTACAAAAAGCCATTACTTTTATGCCTGATGTGCATTTTCTTTGTTTTTACTTTTCACACACACACACACACACACATATATATTTTTTTTCTACTTGTTTCAGTCATTTGACTGCAGCCATGCTGGAGCACCACCTTTAGTCGAGCAAATCGACCCCGGGACTTATTCTTTGTAAGCCCAGTACTTATTCTATCGGTCTGTTTTGCCGAACCGCTAGGTGACGGGGACATAAACACACCAGCATCGGTTGTCAAGCAATGCTAGGGGGACAAACACAGACACACAAACACACACACACACACACAACACACACACACAACACATATATATATATATATATATATATATATATATATATAATATATATATATATATATATATATATATATACATATATACGACAGGCTTCTTTCAGTTTCCGTCTACCAAATCCACTCACAAGACATTGGTCAGCCCGGGGCTATAGCAGAAGACACTTGCCCGAGATGCCACGCAGTGGGACTGAACCCGGAACCATGTGATTGGTTAGCAATCTACTTACCATACAGCCACTCCATATATATATGTTTGTATGTATGTATGTATGTTTGTATATGTATATGTGTATATATATATATAGATATATATATATACAAGTACATACACACACACGACGGGCTTCTTTCAGTTTCCGTCTACCAAATCCACTAACAATGCCTTAGTCGGCTCGAGGCTATAGTAGAAGACACTTGCTCAAGGTTTCACGCAGTGGGAATGAACCTGGAACCATTTGGTTGGGAAGTAGACTTCTTACCACAAAGCCACACCTGCGCCTATGTTAGAATACCGTTCTCAAATAAAGGCCATTTTGAAAACGTAAATACCGGGCACGAAACGAATTTAAATTATCTTACTTATTTAAACCCATGAGACGACATGTTGCAAACCTCCAGTTATTCCTAGATCATTCAGGATCTATTTCGCTGTTGTAATTTGTTAGGGTGGCTTTGTTTTCATAACGGCATTTTGTGTTTATTTGATTAGTATATTGTATATATCTGCAATACACAATTAGCATTGTTTTACTACATTTATCAAGAGGACTTCGTGCCCAATGATTGACCAGCTGACATAGAAGTGACCCGTACGACTTCTTTCAAAGTTAAGCTCTTCTTTCTGGTTATAGCTTTGATATTCCTTTCAAACAGTCTTTTAATCTGCCTTCGCTCATACCGATGTAAGGTGTCGTTGTTGCTGTACTGCTCGCCTGATATTTTTCATTCGTTTCCTTTCACATGTTTCTCATAATTGGAGATACATCGTTTGCAGAGCAGTTACAATTAGCTTCCTAGTTTTTGCTGAGGCTAGTCTCGAAGTTTATTCATTATTATGTAACAGACGTCTTTCTAAAACAATTTGTTTCTATTTATGACAAATTACGAACGCTTTATTTTTTTGTTTTGAAATTAATTATACTGTAATTTTAGCTGATGAACGGGTTAAATCAGATGTTTTTTCCTTCGCTTATTTTCTGTTTTTCTTTCTCTTTTTTGCTGTTCGTTATTGGGCAATAAACTGACGTCCTTCATTTATTACAAACAATGATGTAAAACAATTTAGTCGTTTTATTGAAGGTTGTTTAATATCCGTGTTCTCCATAACTAACTAAATACTTTAATATATTGGGAGGATGATTAGAATCTTTATTTACACGATCTCGTTCAGCTTTCTATATCTTTTCGATATTTATCGATTTATAGACCTGGGAAGTTAATTATGCTTACTTTGATGACGGCTAATATAAAGGTCCTCTTTGAAAAAAATGACAACTCTTTCTGATATTTACCTGTCATTGCGTATTACGAGACTTCAGTTCTGTCACTCCTGTCCAATCTCGTGCCTAAGATAAAGTTTTGAGTTTTGTTTTTAGTATATTTAGAATATATATTGTGACTAGATTACATCTCTCAACTATTTATGCTGCCATCAATTGAATCATTTTTATAAACAAACATTCAAGTTTATAAAACTTTTTTCACATTCCAAACGCAATTAAGACCTTTTTATAAATCAAAATGAGTCCATCATTGCCCTCATTTCGTTGTCATAGATTAGTGGCTTGTTTAACTTTATCGTTGATGTTTCTAACAATCTACTAATTACACCAAGTTCATAGTTTGTCTCCTTTGGTTTATCATTTGAAATTTCCTATGAAATTTTCATGTGATCATTTAGGGTCATGTATGGTTTTCATTTGGTTAAGAGTTCTATCCCTGTGTCTGGTTTTCGTTAGGTTGCTTTGAGCTTTGCCCCACTTCGGATTTATTTCGTTATAGGTCTTGCACATGCCCTCTACCTGGACTCAACCAAACAGCATTCTCGCCCTTGTATTTCAGAGTAAGCTATTCATCAAAACAAGAATAATGTATCTGCGTGTTTTGTGTCAAGGAAATGATAAAGAGTCCTCCTCACGACATGCATTTCGTATTCTATTCCTTTTCTGTTTTGTTCTTCAAATCAATTGGTTAATTCTTCCTCTGGACTTCGCTTCTCTGTTACAATATCTTTGCGTAAACGAACAGATTATGGTATAATTTACATTTTCAGCGTGATCTAGTTAATTCCCACTTAACTAATTCGTTAATTTGGTCCTGGAAAGCTTTCTCTGCTAAGAAAATGCGCTCAGCTTCAAGTACCCTGTCTCCAGATCACAAGATGTGGAGTCTGTGTAGTCAAGTACACGAAACTGTGTTAGGAGAGGGATAGAGTTCCCCAAAACTATGTCTGTCTTAACGAGTGAAGGCCCGTGGCCCAGTGGTTAAGGTGATGGACTCACAATTGCAAGGTCACGGTTTTGATTCTCAGATCGGGTGCTGCGTTGAGTTGTTGAGCGAAACACTTCATTTCGTGTCACTCCAGTCCTTGCAGGTGAATAAACCTGAGATGGTTTGCCATCTCATTCGGAGAGAATTTTGTGATTTTAATCATTTACACAGCATGAAACTGGACCCACGAGGCTTTGGACTAAAGACAAAACGTCCAAGGATCTTACGTTTTTTAATCTTAATAAACACTCAGTCCGATTTGGATGACTTGTTTTGGCTTGTCCAAATTCACGTTGATATATTAGGGATATCCAAGCAACACCTGTCAGAGAATTGGAACTATCTGGACAAACTTGCAAGGCTTTTTGCACAACCCTACCATGTCAGTTATTTACATAAAATTCCTTTACGCCTTTAAGATGCTATTCCAGTCTCCTAACAAAGCTTATGATTGAGATGTTCATAAGACATCAGAGGAAATCCGATCTTCTAGCTCTATTTGCTGTCCGGAAATGTTTATTCAGACGCATTTTGTGATGTCGGGCATGAAAATACCTTAAATCATCCATAACTTGCAGTTGGCAACATTTATTAAACGTTATTACTGTTATTTCTTGATTTTCTGCAAACAAAATGCAAAATAAGGTACACGCTTGCATTATGTTATATATATAATAATAATAAAGGACGTTACTGTATACATTTTTATAAACCAAGGACGTTATATAGACCTCCTTGACTCAAGTTAGAGACGGGGTGCGTATTATACACAAGGTTTAGGTTTTTCAGAGGTACAGCCCCCTAAAAATCCCCTGCGTATTATACTCGAGGATTTACGGTAACGACTAACACAACCATGAGCTTTTAGGCCATAGAAAATATCTCAATTCTCGACCACACATAAATCCCAGATATATATCTAGCTTGTAGCCATTGAAACCTATCAAATTGCTTTGAACTAAGTACTTCAAACAGAAATGTTGGATCGCTTATAGTTCTACTCTTAATATAAACCTTTAGCATTCATTTTGCTCTACAATGCTTAATAATTCTCATTACTCTTTACTCTCTTTTACTTGTTTCAGTCATTTGACTGTGGCCATGCTGGAGCACCGCCTTTAGTCGAGCAAATCGACCCCAGGACTTATTCTTTGTAAGCCTTGTACTTATTCTATCGGTCTTTTTTGTCGAGCCGCTAAGTTACGGGGGCATAAACACACCAGCATCGGTTGTCAAGCGATATTGAGGGGACAAACACAGACACACACACACACACACACATATATATATATATATATATATATATATATATACATACATGTATACGAAAGGCTTCTTTCAGTTTCCGTCTACCAAATCCACTCACAAGGCTTTGGTCGGCCTGAGGCTATAGTAGAATACACTTGCCCAAGATGCCACGGAGTGGGACTGAACCCGGAACCATGTGATTGGTAAACAAGTTACTTACCACACAACCACTTCTACGACTGTGTTATTGTTTTATTTTAATCACGAATCGCCACGTAACTTCAAAATTTTGATGTGATTATTTCTAGAGTGACATTGTAGGGGAGGTGTGAGAGACCAGATCTGGCTGGTTTTGGTCATAAAAATGTAAACTATTCAGGTCTGATATGGCCAGTCCAATTCTGCGTGGAGGTCATATTTATGAGCAATAGTCCAGACGGCTGGAAACAATTTGTTTTCCTTTTTTAACACAAACAGTATGGTTTCCTACTCATAGTCTCAGAATCCATCCCATAATCCTTATCGCACATCACAGCCATCTTAGTGATGTACAGTTGAAAAGATGCATCATTACTCATATCTACCTCCCAGTCACACACTGACTGTGAGGTTGGGATAGCAATTCCTGTCGTTCTTCTTTATCTTGATCACCGAGTGTCTGTAGATTTATTATAAAGAGCTTGAACGTTTACGCCATAAAATTGCATGTTCAGTCGACTTGTAAATCACATTAAGACTTTGCCGTTGGCCTGCTGCATCATCAGCGTGTGATAATTCCCTATCATTAAAATAATTCATGGTAATTGATGTCTGTAAAACTGCAGGCTTGGCTGATAGAACCACTATAGAGAACAATTGCTCCAAGACAGTTCACTTCACTCAAATGGTTATAAAAGTTTTGGTTGAACTAGCTTGGCGCAGCGTAAATGGCGTCACTGATTCGACGCTGACTAATTTGACATCAGACGTTTTAATGGTTCACTCGTTTTAATGTTTCTCTCCTCTCCATCCTTGCGTTCCTGTGTGACTATACTTATGTGTAGAAGAGAAAAAGTGTTTTATATTACTCTCTCATCCTTTCTGTGCGCGCGTGTTTGTCTCCGGCACCGAAAACTACTATCCTCAAAACACGCCAAAAATGCAGCGAGCCGGACCAAATCGTTAGCTGCCTATCAGCAACACCCAGTCGTCTCATTCTACATTCAAAGCCAGTCTTTTCTTTTATGTGAGCACGTCTGGCTGCAGACAATAGCCTTCTACCTCCTGAAAGGCCACGCAGTAACTCCCCTTAGTTCCTAGCTAACCAGAGTCGACGCAGTTTTTGAACCGTCATTCCATAAGCGACTTTATCAAAAGCCTTCGGAAATTCATGATGTATCACATCCACGTTTGGAAACTTGAGTAGCTGTTTGATATCCCAGCCGCAATGCTACATAAGCTGCTCCCTTTAGGGGACGAATGCCTTGGTGAGTACCGTGTAATTCTGAGAACGTGGCTAGTTTCCCGTTGATAAATCATCGTTGTAGGATTTTGTTGATATGAGAAGTGATAAAGATAGGCGTGTGATTTTTAACATTTGCTCTGCTTCAGTATACACACATACACATACACACACGCACGCACACACACACACACGTACAAACTGGTCTCATACTTATTAGAATATTGTTGTTGTATACATTATTACGCACACACACAGATTATATATACATGTGTGGGCGTCTGTGTGTCTGTATAATAAAATTGATAATAATAATAATAATAATAATAATAATAACTACCCTGATGCAGTACCAGGCTCTCGTGGCTTCTGATCTTAACTGGTTGGAAGTGTTATCATACATATACATTGTTTTGCCTTGGTATAAAAGATGGGCTACAGCAAATATTCTGCTTAATACCGCAGATTTCCTTGTCAGTTGTTTGACCTTAACCAGTTGAGCATGTCCCCTAGTGGCTGACGATATGTGCATCTCTGATCACGAGTAGAAGTAGTGGGGGAGCATCATAGCCATGTGTTGAGAGGAATTCTTTGGGGTTTGAATAATTCACCTCTGGAAAGATGGGTGTTTAGTTCAACATCCTTAGACAACCCTTATTCAGGGACCTTTTGAGCGGGACGGGCTACTCGACCAGAAAAGAATTCTAACTGGGCCCCCACCTGCAAGGTCATGTGCTGCTTATCTTGATATGAGATCACCATGTCGCGTACACATGGGTGTGATGCAAGTGCCAGGTGTACCCTTATCAGACGGGTATTCATGATGGGTATATTGGGCTTCGTATATTTTACCCCAGTGTCACTTTGTATGGTATGCATTGCTCTCTCACTCAATAATAATAATAATAATAATAATGAGAAGCCACGAGAGCCACTATTATATCAATCTAACTTGATGCAACCTCGAAAGACTGGCTCAGCAGTCAGCATCATTAGATGGTGGTCGGCATAATGGGATAGGTTTATTTGCATATTCAAAACATTACTATGAACAATTTAAAAGATATATATATGTGTATATATATATATAATATATATATATATATATATATATATACACACACACACACAAATATACAGACACATATATGGTGACACACACACACACATATTCGCACAAATAACATATTATATATATATATATATACTTTCAGATAAAAGTAAAACAATTTGTATTTCTCTTGCAATCTTTTTTATTTTAATTTTATTCATATTATTATTCACTTCAGAGAAATTTGTGCTTGACAAAGGTGAGAGGGAAGATGAAAGAGGCCACGAAAGATACATATGTAAGTATACACACAAACACATATACATCTGTATATATAAACATATACATATATATATATAACATATATATATATAATACATATATATAATATATATATATAACATATATGTATATATATATTATATATATATATATATATATATATATATATACATATGTATATATATATATATTATATAATACATATATATATATATATATATATATAATAAAAATATATAAAAATATATGTAATATATATGTGTATATATATGTATGTAGATATGTATATATTATATATATGTATATATATATATATATATATCTATATATATATATATATATATATATATATATATACATACATACATATTCTAATAGTGGAGTTTCATTTTTAATTTCAATCCTGGCTCAAAAATTTATTGATTTCCATCAACATGAAACCTTGGGTTCCAGAAATTTTAACCACATAGGTACATATATAGATAGACATACAGTGACATAAATAAGCTAAGACACGCACACGTACATTTCTAAAATACCTCTTTCATTGAAAAATACATATATCTGATCGAAAGGGTGGGAAGAAGCAAGGCAAAAAGTTTTTTTAAATATCTTGAACACCAAAGTGTGTGCATACACACACATATATATGTATATATGTTTGTGTGTATACATATATGTGTACATATATATTTACTCACATATTTATATACATTTATATATCTTTTTCTTCTGTATTTATTATTTGAATCTCCACCTTTTGTAAGAGCCAACTTAGGTTTCATAATTCATATTCCAAAAAGTCCTTGATGATGTGATTCTTGCCTGCTACATGATATAATTATGATCTCATAATTATAATAATTATTTTAATGTTATGTAAGAATTACTGAAACAACCGGAGGAATGAACATTTTAAAATATCACTGATACTGTCTTCTGTTGTTCCTTTAAATACATATACATACATTTTTCTACATGTGTGTGTGTGTGTGTTTATGTGTGAGTATGTATATATGTGTGTATGTATGTATGTATGTATGTATGTATGTATATGCATTAAATAATATACGAAATATGGGCAAACAAACAAACAAGGAACAAAGAAACCATATTTGCTGTCCAAAATATATTGGAATTTAAAATCATGCAGAATAATTTATTAAAGAAGAGGAAAATTCTTTGATTTCCTGATTTGTTGGGGGTTCTTTTTTTATATTTATTTATTTTTTTCCATTTTATTTTGATTTTGATTAGCTTCGTCATCAGAGAAAGGACACAGCATCTATAAACCCCTTTTTCTCAAGGGCATCCTTGTATAGTTGGAAAAAAAAAAAACAAGAAAGTTTTCCTTAGGGAGGAGACGTGGCACCCCCTGCCTCCTCTGTTCAAAACACCTAAGGGGCCATGTGGAGATGGTGATGGTGTTGGTGGTGGTTTTGTTGATGTTAAACTGGGCGAAGGATGAAGTCGTTGTTGGTGGTGTTGCTTAGCCCTAGCTTAGACCTGATCCAGCTGTTGATATGATCAAAGCCATTCCAACCTTGACCATCCTATTTTATTCTTTTTTGCATGGCTGGGAGAGATATTTTCATGTGTGGTGGTAGTGGTGGTGGTGGTGATAGTGATGGTGGTGGTGTGTTGCAGAGGTCATTTAATGGTGGTGTTGTATAGCATCTCTTGTTGTGGTATACAGACACCTGTTGTTATTCAACACCAGCATAGGCCAGGTCAGCCAGAACTATAAATCAACAACAGTTCCAACAATGACCATCACATCTTTTAAAAGTATATAGGACTACATTATCATATGTGTCCCTTGCTTTTTTTTTTAGACAGTCATGTGAGTGCTTTGAGGGAGAATTGACTGCTATTTCTAGCAGGTTTACTGAACACATTGAGACTCCCTCGAGCGGTGCGGTGCGCTGTAGTGTGATGTATTTGTAATAGTAGTGTGTAGTGATCATCTACAGTGTTGTTGTTGTTGCTTATGAAGTAGTGGTGGTCATGTTGAGATGTACTTATTGCAGTGGTATGGAGTAATGTCATGCTCTGTTCAACAATATCTGCATATATATATATATATATATATATATATATATATATATACACACATATGTATTTACATATACAGACACACACACATGTATACATACATATGTATATGTATATATATACATATATTATTGTATATATGTATTATATGTATATACATTTATAAA
>NW_021832410.1:30000-32500 GCF_006345805.1 Octopus sinensis | reverse complement strand
TTATATATAGATATATATGTTATATATGTATATAATTATGTATGTATATGTATATATATATGTGTGTGTTATGTATGTATCATAGTGTGTACATAGACATATACATACATATATACACACACACAATATAATATATATCTATATATATAGATATATATATATATATATGTATATATATATGTATATATAGTTGTGGAGGCGGGGTAGCTGATGAACGAGATTTAAAGAATTATCAAGAGTCCTGAAAAAGGGGTGTTGTAGGGATTGGCATCGGTAAGGAAAAGAGGTGGGTGGGGAGAAACAGTAAAGGGGGGGAAAGGAAAAAAAAAAAATGTCAAAAGGGTTATGTACAAATCGCATCAGCGGCCAACATGTTCGATGCCTATTTTGCAGCTTCGACAGGAAACTCAAACGTGAACGGAGATTTTCTCGTAGCCGGTGAAGGTGGAAGCGACGGCTCATTTGACGAAGGTGGCATATCCAGTGCTTCCGATAATCTGGAAGGGAAAAGGTAAAATGAGAGAGACGGAGAGATAGATTGGTAGATACAGACGGACACACAGGCAAAGCAAAGAGGAAAAGTCATGTGATGATGATGATGATGATTTGCGTGTTTTGAGGCAATCAGTATCTTTTATTTGTTTCAGTCGTTAGACTGCAGCCATCCTGGACCACCACCTTGAGGAATTTCATTTCTCAAATTATTAACTTAATAAATATATATTTATAGACACATTCAAACTTAAAAGGAAAAAAACAAGGATCAACATACATAAGAAAACCCATACGCACATGAACACATACAGGCACACACACATGCATACACACACACACACACATACAGGCACACATACATACACACATATTAAGATAATTATATATACACACACACACATATATATATATATATATAGAGAGAGAGAGAGAGATAGATAGATAGATAGATAGATAGATAGATAGATTAAGATAATTATGAGTTAGAAGATATGCAACCATCTAAGGGATAAATTTATCCAGAGACACTACTGGTGCCCAAGCTATAAGGTATACAGTAGTTGGTAATTTAAAGGTAAAACCATGGTTTAATATCTGTGTTTATTGGTCCATTTCTTTTTTTCTCTCTCTCTCTATATATATATATTTACATATATGTATATATATATATATTTATATATATATATATATGTGTGTGTGTGTGTGTGTGTGTGTATGTATATATATATATATATATGCTAGAATGGGAAACTGATGCTAAAGGATAATGACGATGATGATGAGGAGGAGGAAGATAGTGATGATGATGATGGTGAGGATAGTGGTGATGATGGTGGTGGTGATGCTGCTGATGATGATGATATCTATGTGTGCTTCCTTGTGTTTATGTCCCCATAACCTAGCAGTTCATCAAAAGAGACTGATACAAGTACCACGCTTAAAAAACACACACACAACAAAAAAAAAATAAAGAATACCAGGGCTCAATTCATTTGACAAAAAATTCTTCTTCAAGGTGGTGCTCCAGTATGGCCGCCGTCTAATAACTGAAACAACTGAAAGACAAGAATATAAAAGCCAAAAGAAAACTTACGGTTGGCAGTTTGAGAAATCCTTGTCCTTCACCTTCACGGCATCGTGTTGAGCTGCTGGGTCGATCTGTAGAGGTGTGGGTTTGCGCTGACGGTAGCGATTCTCTTGTTCCGTCGTCCCAGACATTGTGTTCAATCCCTGCAATATACACAGAAAAATATATAGTTATGTGCATCAGATTTATATACACACATATTTATATATGTAGGTATAAATATATATTTTTAAAATTTTATTTTTTTAATTTTATCTAGTTTCAGCTCACAAGCTGTGGTCATGCTGGGGCACCGCCATTTGGTGTTGCTACATGATTTTACTTCATGAATGCATTTTAGCAATTGCCACTTGGTGCATGAGAGAGTTCGATGCAGCTGCCCTCATCTGCACCTCCTGCCGTGAAGTTGGTTCATCTGGGACACCAGACAGGAAGAGATCCAGTTTTATTTTAAAGACATCTGTATCCAACCCATTCAGGTCTCTCAGGTTCTTCGGGAGGATATTGAAGAGCTGTGGGCCTCTGAAGCCCAGGCTATCACAGTATCTTGTCCTACATCTTGATGGCAAATTTGGAGTCCTTGGCACCATATATATAAACAGGTATAAAAAGACAAAAAATAAATAAGGGATCAAATTGATTTATAACGAGTCTACATAACGGGCATGGCTGCATTGATTAGGCATAGGTGTGCAGTACAAAATTTGCTTCCCAACCACATGGTTCTGGGTTCAGGTTCCACTGTGTGGTACTTTTATTCAACATATTCCCTTCTCAGATTCGCACACTTATTGCAGCGGTCCTTCATTTTTTTCTCCAACCAGGCCTTTCACGACACCCATAAAGCCAGCATCTTTCTCAGTACCTCCTCGTACATATATGCATATATATATATAGAGAGAGAGAGAACAAAGTGTA
>NW_021832410.1:12500-27500 GCF_006345805.1 Octopus sinensis | reverse complement strand
CCTCGTCTGGCCCCCGTGCCGGTGGCATGTAAAATGCATCAATCCGACCATGGCCGTTTGCCAGCCTCGTCTGGCACCTGTGCAGGTGGCACGTAAAAAGCACCCACTACACTCACAGAGTGGTTGGCGTTAGGAAGGGCATCCAGCCGTAGAAACACTGCCAGATCAGACTGGGCCTCTCACAGCCTTCTGGCTTACCAGACCCTAGTTGAACCGTCCAACCCATGCTAGCATGGAAAACGGACGTTAAACGATGATGATGATGATGATGATATAGAAATGACTCCATAAGGGCCAATGTTTCATCTGTAAAAAATACTTTGATTGACTTGGGGCTATAGTAGAAGACATTCTCCCAAGGTGCTGCACTGTGGAATTGAACCCGAGACCACATGGTTGGTAAGGATACTTTTTAACCATACAGCCAATCGTGCAATTAATCTGTATATCGTTAAAGCTAATTATAGGCTGATGAATCTATAGAAAATATTGTCAAAATATCAAATAAAATTAAAGTAAAGTCCTTGGAATTTGATCCCCAAAGAAGGGATATAAGTAACCAGGTAATTAGAAAAGATTAATTAGTTAATTAATGCTGATTGATGGAGAGATACACGGATAGAGAACAGATTTCTAAGATTGGAAAATATGTGAGAATGTGTATGTGTGTGTGTGTGTGTGTGTACGTTTATGTGTGTTTGCGTGTGTGTGTGTGTGCGTTTGTGTGTCTGTTTGTACATGTTTGTGCGTGTGCAAGTGTGTGTACTTTTGTGTGTGTGTATGGGTATGTGTATGTGTGTGTGCAAGTGTGTGTTTGCTTGTGTGTGTGTACGTTTGTGTGTGCATGTGTATGGGTGTGTGTATGTATGTGTACACGTTTGTGCGTGTGCAAGTGTGTGTATGCTTGTGTGTGTGTGTGTGTGTGTGCGTAAACGTGTACGTGGGTGCATATGAGAAAACAGTAGAGAAACTGTATATATATAACTGTGTCACAGTAGTTGAGAAGCTGCGTAAATGTTTAACAAGTTCAAACCCAATGAGAGGCAATCATTAAAAGAGGCATTAACCGATGACAACAATAGGAAGTGATTTAATGGAGCATAATGTGGGTGTATATACATACACATCTATGTATTTAAATATTATAGCTATATATATATAGATGTGTGTGTATGTGAATATATATATATTATAATATTATATATATATATATACATACACAAATACATACATATATACGTATATATATATACATATATATAATGTATACTATATATATATATATATATATATATATATATATAACAGAGAGAGAGAGACAGACAGAGACAGAAAGAGAGAGAGAGAGATACATATATCAGTATTTAAATATATATGTAAGTATATATAAATATAAATATATATGTGTATATATATATGTGTGTGTGGATGTGAATATATATATATTATATATATATATTATATATATATACATACACAGACATACATACATATATACGTATATATATATACATATATATATGTATATATATATATAATATATAATATATTATATATTATATATACAGAGAGAGAGAGACAGACAGAGACAGAGAAAGAGAGAGAGAGAGATACATATATCAGTATTTAAATATATATGTAAGTATATATAAATATAAATATATATGTGTATATATATATGTGTGTGTATATATACACATACATACATATGCGTACATATAGATGTGTGTGCATGTGTGTATATATATATTATATATACGCACACACATCTATCTATCTATCTATCTGTCTGTCTATATGTGTGTGTGTGTATGCGTACATATATAATATACACACAAACACATGCACACACTCATTTGTGCATAGAACATAAATGTATACATTTTATATATATATGTATGTATGTATACACACACACACATATATACATACATACATACATATATACATACACACATACATATATATGTATGTATATATATATGTGTAACTATATATACATGTAACTATATATATGTGTAACATATATATGTGTAAAATATATATGTGTAACTATATATATATATATTATATATATATATATATATCATCATCATCATCATATATATATATATATATGTATGTATATATATGTATGTATATATATATATGTATGTATACATATATATATGTATATATATATTTATATATATATACATATTGTGTACCCATTAAGATAAAAAGACTTTTGTATAACGAGGGCTTAATTAGGAAATTAAAGTGGTATTTCCTACAGATAAATTGCTGATATTTTTATTGAATGGTTAGCACTGCCGCTGCTCCTGCTGCTACTACTGCTTCTGGGGGTGGTAGTGGTGGTGGGTGTGATATGTGGGTGTGATGGCGGTGGGTGTGGTATGTGGGTGAAATGGTGGTGGTTGCGGTGGTGCTGGAAGTACCAAAATTACACCGTCACTCCTCCAAATGACAAACAATATGTGCTTGAGTATATGTGTGCCACTATGGCACCAGGCCATCCAAAGTCTTGTGAGGGAATTCGGCAGAGACCCACTGTATAACACACACACACACCACACACATATATATATATTATGTATATATAAAGGACACTATACTCTATAATTATTTTGCCCAGATGATTGGGGAATGTTACTGGTGATGGACTGGAAGCATATCCAGGATGTATGCAGACATTTGCCTCGCATCTTCGAGGCAGAACACTATATTTTGCATGACATTAGTTCACCTATATGCTGGGAATGTTATGAATTTAGTTATATTGGTGGTGGTGGTTGTGGCGGCGGTGGTGGTGGTAGTGGTGGTGGTAGCGTTGGCGGTGAGACATCCCTCTTCTGAGACTTGGCAATGGTTTCAATGTATGTCTATTCTGCTTAGAATCAAAGAGAATTCTTGCTGAACTGTTGAAAATGTCATTTCTTTCTTTGTCTGCTATTCCGTCAGCCAAACTACATGTGTGTGTGTCTATGTGTATATGTGAGTATGAGTGCACGTGTGTGTGTGTGTGTGTTTGTGTTGTGTGTGTGTGTTTGTATGTGTGGGTGTGTGTGCTTGTGTGTGTTGTTGTTGGTGCAAAAGTAGGTATACAGTATGTATTACACCACTGTTATAATACTTAATTCATTAAAGCCGGAGAGCTGACAGAAATGGTAGCACATCATGCGAAATGCTTAGTGGTATTTCCTCTGCCGCTATGTTCTGAGTTCAAATTCCGCCGAGGTCGACTTTGCCTTTCATCCTTTCGGGGTCAATTAAATAAGTACCAGTTATGCACTGGGCTCGATATAATCGACTTAATCTATGTGTCTGGCAGAAATGTGTGTCTGGCGAGCTAGTAGAAACGTTACCACGCCGGGTGAAATGCTTAGTGGTATTTCGTATGCCATTACGTTCTGAGTTCAAATTCCACTGAGGTCGAATTTGCCTTTCATCCTTTCGGGATCGATTAAATAAGTACCAGTTACACACTGGGGTCGATATAATCGACTTAATCCGAGTGTCTGGCGAGCTGGCAGAAACGTTAGCAAGCCGGGCGAAATGCTTAGCAGTATTTCGTCTGCCGCTACGTTCTGAGTTCAAATTCCGCCGAGGTCGACTTTGCCTTTCATCCTTTCGGGGTCGATAAATTAAGTACCAGTTACACACTGGGGTCGATATAATCGACTTAATCCTTTTGTCTGTCCTTGTTTGCCCTCTCTGTGCTTATAGCCCCTTGTGGGTAGTAAAGAAAGAGGTATTTCGTCTGTCTCTATGTTCTGAGTTCAAATTCCGCCAGAGTCAACTTTGCCATTCAGAGTTGATAAGTTAAATACCAGTTGCATAATGTCATCGATCTACCCCTCCCCCCACCCCCACCCCCCAAAAATTTCAGGCCTTCTGCCTAGCATAGAAAAGGATACTTAACTCATTGAATTAGCCTCATTCATGATATTTTTAGTGTCATTAACCAAAATAATGTATTTACCATGACTATAATAATACTTCTATTTACCATGACTATAATAATACTTCTAATACTTCTATATAATAATACTTCTATTACCGGCGAGCTGGCAGACACGTTAGCGCGTCGGGCGAAATGTGTAGCCGTATTTCGTCTGTCGTTACGTTCAAATTCCGCCGGGGTCGACTTTGCCTTTTATCCTTTCGGGGTCGATAAATTAAGTACCAGTTACGCACTGGGGTCGATGTAATCGACTTAATCCCTTTGTCTGTCCTTGTTTGTCCCCTCTGTGTTTAGCCCCTTGTGGGTAGTGGTACTGAACCTGGAACCATGTGGTTGGGTTGGTTAGCAAGCTACTTACCACACACCCACTCATATATATAGTGAGTGGGTGTGTGGTATATATATATATATATATATATACATATATATATATATATATGTATATGTATATATATATATAAACTTCACCACATGTATAGAAAGCATTTTACTTCCTCTTTGTACAATCAAGCACACAGAATGGACATGTACAGACACATGTTTTTATGTGTGTGTACATATATTTTTTCATTCTTTTATTCTTTTATTTATTTCAGTTATTTGATTGTGGCCATGATGGAGCACCGCCTTTAGTCAAACAAATCGACCCCAGGGCTTATTTTTTGTATTTTTTGTACAGATCTCTTTTGCTGAACTGCAAGTTTACAGGGACGTAAACACACCAGCATTGGTTGTCAAGCGACTGGGGTGGGGGGAAAAAACAAAGACACACACATATATATATAAACATATATACAATGGGCTTTTTTCAGTTTCTGTCTATCAAATCCACTCACAAGGATTTGGACGGCACGAGGCTATAGTAGAAGACACTTGCCCAAGGTGCCACACAATGATATATACACACACACACAGATATTAATTGATTTCAGTATACATGTGTGTGTGTGTATACATCATCATCATCATCATCATCATCACATCATCATCATCGTTTAGTGTCCGCTTTCCATGCTAGCATGGGTTGGACGGTTCAACTGGGGTCTGGGAAGCCAGAAGGCTACACCAGGCTCCAGTCTGATCTGGCAGTGTTTCTACAGCTGGATGCCCTTCCTAACGCCAACCATTCCGTGAGTGTAGCGGGTGCTTTTTATGTGCCACCGGCACAGGTGCCAGGGGAGGCTGGCAAACGGCTACGATCGGATGGTGCTTTGGGTTTCCTCCAGTTTCTGTATAATAAATACACTCACAATGCTTAGGTTGGCCCAGGGCTATAGAAGAAGATACTTGCTCAAATTGCCACACAGTGGGACTGAACATGGAACCATATGGTTGGTAATCAAACTTATTACCACACAGACATACATGCATGCAGTTTACAATACAGGACGGTGGCCATGGAAGTTTGAATCTGCCAAACTTATCAGCCCTGAAAATGAACAGGGGGCTGGACTGAGTAACCAATGTTGGTCTGGCTGGGTGACAGGCTGTATGGTTTTTACTGAGGTGACTTTCCGAAGCCCTCTCAGGTAGGAAGGCGCCGTGGTGACCATGTTGCTATTGTCTTTCATGTAGGTTGTATATGTGTCTACTGGCTGTGTATGTGTTTATTTGTATGAGTGTGTGTTAGTATGTGTGTGTGTGTTTGCATGTGTGTGTTTGTGTGTATACTCAACTGGATAAATGTGCATATGTCTGACACATACACATACAAATATAAACATATATGTATGTGTATATCTTATGTATATACACACACACACACACACACAAGTACATCAATAGCCCATAGCTGGATGGAGTTGATGCAAAGTGACGACTAATTTTCTGTAGCTCCCAGTCAAATAATTATAATATAGCAATTAATTAAATATAATAATTATTTAACATTTATATAAATTAATGGTTTCTGTCAACCAATTAAATGGCTGATGTTGAATCTGTTTCAGTAATTGAGTATCTTAACCAGAATCCTGGTTCCACCTACCCACCTACACACACAAGTATCAACATATATATATACATATTTAAACACATATATATATAGTTAATCCAAACATGAAAACACAACAACGCGAGGACGTGAAACAAGTATAGTATTATTGGACGCTCAGGAAAGGAAAGAAAGGAGGAGGATTTAACATTTCGAGCGGAGCTCTTCATCAGAAACATAGGAAAAGGAAAGATCCAAGGAAGGGAAGACGGAGGAAAAAAAATCGCCAACTGTACACATGCAGTCACACACACACACATATATAAACATATATATATTGGGTCTTTCCATAAATAATGTGGTTCCTTTATACTTTTTTGTATTTTTCAAAATAAAGATAAAGTTCTTTTTTAATCTAAAATATACTCTCCTTCATTTTCTACAATGCTCTTCCATCTATCTGGTACACTTGCAAGACCTCTCTTCCAAAATTCACTTGTCCATGATGAAAAATATTCATCCAGTACTGTTCTGACCTCATCTACAGAATTCATTCATTTCCATCCAAATGATTTTGAAGACTGTGGAATAAATGTTAATCAGATGTGGCAATGTCCAGTGAATATGATGGGTGGGGCATTGGTTCCCATTCAAACTGCTCCAGCTCAGGAATGGCTGTGTAGTAAGTAGCTTGCTTACCAACCACATGGTTCTGGGTTCAGTCCCACTGTGTGGCACCTTGGGCAAGTGTCTTCTACTATAGCCTCGGGCTGATCAAAGCCTTGTGAGTGGATTTGGCAAGCAGAAACTGAAAGAAGCCCATTGTATGTATGTCTATATATGTGTGTGTGTCTGTGTTTGTCCCCCCAACATCACTTGACAACCGATGCTGGTGTGTTTATATCCCCGTAACTTAGCGGTTCGGCAAAAGAGACCAATAGAAAAAGTACTAGGCTTACAAATAATAAGTCCTGGGGTCGATTTGCTCAACTAAAGGCAGTGCTCCAGCATGGCCACAGTCAAATGACTGAAACAAGCAAAAGAGTAAAAGAGAGAGAGTATATATATATATATATATATACGTGTGTGTATATGTTTGTGTGTCTATGTTTGTCCCCCCAACATTGCTTGACAACCGATGCTGGTGTGTTTACATTCCCAAAACTTAGTGGTTCGGCAAACGAGACCAATAGAAAAAGTACTAGGCTTACAAAGAATAAGTCCTGGGGTCAATTTGCTCGACTAAAGGCAGTGCCCCTGCATGGCCGCAATCAAATGACTGAAACAAGTAAAAGAGTAAAAGAGTTAAAGAGCCTTTGGAATGTTATCTTCACTGTTTGTGACCGAGCATTATTCTTATGGAAGAACACCTATTGTCTTGAAACTAAAGATGGTCATTTTTCTTCTAGCGCTGACTTGAATGACTGGTTGAATGACCAGGTCCAAGATCCCCCACTCAGCTTCAACAGGATTTTGTTCAACCACGGTTTGCAAGATGTCCTCATTGAGATCTACAGATCTTTCAGGACGCGGCTCGTCTTCTAGGCTGTAGTTTCCAACTCAGAATTTCTGGAACTACCATTGAAATTGGCTTTTGCTTATTGTCCAATCCCCATATACTGCATTAATATTCCTCGCACTTTCCGTTGCACTGTTTGTCTTTGGTGAATTCATTAAGCTAAATTTGCAGAATATGCTTTTTTGTCACTTCTATCATAGCTTTGAAAAACTGTTAAAATCAAACTGCACTAAGAATAAGGTCAAGGTAAAATTACTACCTGCTTTTATAGTAAGTTGATGCAGGTAGTTTATCCCATCCCCCTCCGACTTTTAGTTCATGCAATTGAAAAAAACGCATTATTTATGATATGATATATATATATATATATATATATATATATATATATTATATACTTTATTTAAAAGCAGCAGAAATTCAACAAACCTGTTACGGGAACGTGAAACTCAGAGTAACAGGTTTTGTTAAATTTCTGCTGCTTTTAAATAAAGCATATGTATGTATGTATGTATGTACATATGAGTGTGTGTATCATCATCATCATCATCATTTAATGTCCGTTTTCCATGCTAGCATGGGTTGGATGGTTTGACTGTGGTCAGACAGACAGACAAATAGATAGATAGATAGATAGATAGACACAGGGAGAGAGAGAGTGGGAGTGAGAGAAGGAGACAAATAGACTGTTATATTTACATACATAGACATTAGAGATTGACATACAAACATGCAAATTCACAAACAAACTTTACATATATCTCACACACACACATACACAGATAAACGACAAGACACACACACACGCACACACACACACACACACACACACACACCACACACTGTTTCAAACACTCACAAATATACACAACTTAAGTAAAAAAAAGAGAATACACCAAAACTAAACAGGAGAATCCCAGCAGACTAATGGTAGTTTCCATTAGTAAATATTGTGTTTATTAATGAAGTATTTAAAGTTTGTTTATCTTTGGGAAAAGAATTTCTTGAGGTTTTGGACCAAGTTCTTCATTAGAGAAAGAGAATTGAGCGTGTGGGTGTGGGAGCAGGAGAAAGACAGAGAAAAAGATAGACAGAGTGACAGAGATGAAGTGAGGAGGGAGAGAGAACAAAAGAGGAGTGAGAGAAGAGAGGAGAGAGAGAGACCAAGAGAGGAGAGAGAGAGAGACCAAGAGAGAAGAGAGAGAGAGACCAAGAGAGGAGAGAGAACAAAAACGGAGGGAGAAAGATCAAGAAAGGGCACACAGAGAGAGAAACAGTCAGACAGAGAGAGAGAGAGAGAGAGAGAGAGAGAGAGAAAAGAGAGAGAGAGACACTGAGAGTGACAGAAAGACAGAGATAGAGAGACAGTCTAGCAGAGACACTGAGAAAAAGTGACAGACAGAGAAGGAGCGAGAGAGAGACAGGGAGGAGCAAAGAGAGATAGAGTGAGAGAGACTGAGAGTGAGAGAGAGAGAGAGAAGCAAAGAGAGAGAGAGAAGCAAAGAGAGAGAGAGAGAGAAGCAAAGAGAGAGAGACAGAGAGACAATCAGACAGAAGCAGTGAGGGGGAGATTCTCTTTGTATGTTCTAAGTGGATGCAAGAATGAGCCTAGTGAAGATTTTGGCTTCTGTAAATGCCTGGGAGTGGAGAAGTGGAAGAGAAAGAGAGAGAGAGAGAGAGAAAGAGAGAAAGAGAAGGAGGGAGGAAAAGAGAAAGTGAGAGGAAGAGCACTTAAGAGAGAGTGAGGTTGGAGGTGGAGAGAGAAGAGAGAAGAATGAAAAGGAAATGTGTATGCGGCAGGAGAGGGATTATTGATCAATGAAAGGTATATATATATATATATCTATATATATATATATATATATAATATATATATATATATATATATATATAGATAGATAGATATACATATATATATTATATATACACATATATATGTATATATGCATATATACACACATGCACACACACACATATATATTCATAAATATATATATATACACTCACACTATGTACAGATGCACACAGCCATCCATCTGTAGCATGTACATAATTACAAATCCGCCCATACACACACACATTCATATACACATCTCATACACACATACATACATGCATGTTCCATATATATACACATACATATATATATATATATTATATATATACATCCCATACACACGTCATACACACACTCACACACACACATATATAAATACATACACACATATACACACACATGCATACATACATTCACACACACACACACCACACACATATATATATATATATATACATACATACACACACATACATACACATACATAAACACATGAATACCACACACATACGTAAACACATGGACACCACACACATACATACATACACAACACATACATACACACATACAGCCAAGCGCCTACTACAGGTAGTACAACAAGCATTGTTCAGTATTCGTCTCTTGTCATACAGGTACAAAACTTTATTGATTAAACTCTCTCTCTATTCTTCCTCCAGATCGCAATGTAGTTAGCACTTAATTTTTCTTCGTCTTCTACGCTAGCAATTCCTCAGCTGTCGGGAAATTCCTCTCAGACTCTGCAAAGATATTTTAGGATTCTTGGTGATGAAATTCAGGGATTCTTGTTCAGGAGGAATCGTTTATTTGGTTGTGGCACCTCTGTGATTATAATTCGTAGCATTTTTACAAGTTGAGGTTGATATGAAAGATGTGTTGAATGTATTGTATTTTTACTAACACATCAGTCACACTATTTTAAACCTTGTTTTAACTGCCAAAACTGGGGTACAACCAGGATGTATATATATATATCTATGTATGTATATATATATATATATATATATATATCTATATATATAAGGTTAAGATCGTTATTTAAAATACCAGTCATATCAGGTGGCTAGCATGGGAATAAAAACCTCATAGGTAATACATATTATTAAAATTATAATTAAGGCTATCTAAGAGATACCACCATGCTAGATATAGCAGCCAAAACTTGACTCTAAAATAACATTTAATGTGGTTTTAGAGTCAATTTTAGCAACTATATCTAGCATGGTGGTATCTCTTAGATACCCTTAAGTTATAATTTTAATAATAATAGTTATATATATATATATATACACACATACATACATATATATATATACATATATATACATGGCGTTAGGAAGGGCATCCAGCTGTAGAAACATTGCCAGATAAGACCGGAGCCTGGTGCAGCCTCCTGGCTTCCCAGATCCCCGGTCGAACCGTCCAACCCATGCTAGCATGGAGAACGGACGTTAAACGATGATATGATGTTGATGATATACACATATATTTATACACATTTATTCATACATACATAATTTTGTAAATTCCAACTATATACACATACATACATATATATGCATAAATATACATATGTACATATATATATGCATATATATATATACATATACATACATATACATACATACATGTATATATATATATATATATATAGATACATATACATACATACCCACATGTATATATATATATATATATATATATACATATATATTCATATATATATATAGATACATATACATGCATACATAGAATATATATGTGTGTGTGTTTGTGTGTGTATACATATATATATAAATTATTCATACATCCAATTTTTTCCCCATTTTCTTGCCTTCAGTATTAATAAGATATATATGTCATTACAATAATCCCTAACATATACCAGTAACTTTCACGCTATAAGATAGAGATTAACCAGCGTAATATCTTGGACTTTATAATCCCTAATGAGGATATAACTTCCTCGAATTGACTATATACATCCATATATACACATATATATACATATATATACACACATATATATATATGTACACACATATATATTATATATATATATATACATACATATATATTATATATATATACATACAAATGGCGGTGCCCCAGCATGGCCACAGCTCGTGAGCTGAAACTAGATAAAATAAAATAAACAAAACATATATACAAACACATACATACATTATATGTGGTCATTGGGTATGGCCAATGTGAAAGTTACCAGGTTCATATCCATTATTGCTCTTAGCAATATAGGCCACACATCACACACACACACACACACACACACACACATACACACACACACACGTGTGTATGCATGTGTATGTTATATTTATTCATACCAAATTCCAACATCAAATTAGGGGTTTGACTTTTATACAAAAGTGTGACTTATCCCTAAATAGAGACACCAGATATGCGGCTGTTAACGAGTGTCGTTAAAACGGAATGATGAATTGGTAAATTGGAGGGAGGCGGGACTCTGTGTTAGGTACAGAATTGGAAGAGGATGTAGAATAATGGTATAAAGACTACACACACATGTTACACACAAATACATATACACACACACATACATCTACACACAAACACACACGCTCACAAATCTGTATACACCCACGTAGTTACAGAAATAAACATACATATAGAACGATGCACATAGATACACACATACACACACACATTCATACATACACACACACATATATATATATATATACATAACTATATAAGCAAGCACATACACAAATGCAACTATACACGCATATGCACATTAACACAATTACAGATGTAAACACACAGAGTTATGCACAAACCCACACATTCACACACAGACACATTTACATACGTAACTACAAATGCATACATGCACACACATACACAACTATATACATACACACATGCAACTACAATGACAGACACACACACACACACATACTGACACAACTGCATAAGCATTCACACACAAAGTACACATATACATGCACAATAACACACATATATATACACACATCTACACACTGCAAATATGTCCCCCACACACACAAATACACACACACACGCATAAACTGATGCAAAGATACACAAATATACACATATAGCTATATAGTATACGTAACATGTGCATACACATATACACAACTACAGACTCAGCTACACAATAATACATACACACAATGGAGGAAGCCAGCTTTGCTAGAAATAGCAGTCAAATCACTGGTGAAGTTACATCGTTACCATCTTAAAGAAGGAAGGTCAATTCGGACAACATATTTCTAAATAAATTCTTGCATTCAAATTAAAATCAGGAATGGTCTCAGCTGGAATGCTTTTGATCATTATAGCCAAGCAATCATGGCCCGGCTGGAGCTAAATATCAATAACACACACAATACACACTTACAGACATAGGCAAATATACACAAACACAACATACACATATGCACACACATTCACAGACTCACACATACACACACACAGTCACAACAATATACACACACACACACACACAAACACACAACAGTCAGAACTACACACATAGATATATCACACATACATGCACACAGACTCAACTACATGGACACACACACACACACACATGCATACAGTAATAGCTACACACAGACTCACATAACATGCACACACACACACACAAACACAACAGTCAGAACTACACACATAGAAAAATCACACACACACACACACAGCCTCAACTACATGTATACACACATAGACATGCACACAGTCATAGCTACACACAGACACACATAACTTGCACACACACACACACAACAGTCAGAACTACACACATAGAAATATCACACATACACACACAGCTTCAACTACATGGATACACATACACACATGCACACAGTCATAGCTACACACAGACACACATGATGTGCACACACACACACATAAACACAACAGTCAGAACTACACACACAAATATCACACACACACACAGCCTCAACTACATGTATACACACATACACATGCACACAGTCATAGCTACACACAGACACACACAACATGTACACATACACACACAAACACACACACACACACAAACACAACAGTCAGAACTACACACATAGAAATATCACACACACATAGCCTCAACTACATGTATACACACACACACATGCACACAGTCATAACTACACACAGACACACATGATATGCACACACACACACATAAACACAACAGTCAGAACTACATACAGAAATATCACACACACACACTGCCTCAACTACATGGATACACGCACACACACATGCACACACACATACACGCACACACACATGCTCACAGTCATAGCCACACACAGATACACATAACATGCACACACACACACACACACATAGAAATATCACACATACACACACACACATGCACACTGTCATAACTACACACAGATACACATGACATGCACATACACACACATAGAAATATCACACATACACACACACACATGTACACAGTCATAGCTACACACAGACACACATGACACGCACACACAGAGAATGACATAGAACAATGCCATACACAAAATCACATGCTAACCACACAACAGACAGGCAGACAGGCAGGCAGACATACACAAAGATTCACTTACACACATTCGCATACAAGTGCACAAATACACACGTATACACACACACAGCTCCACCCGCACACACACAACACACGAATACATACAGACACATACACACACACATCTACACACATAGAATGACATAAAACCCGAAAGAATCGCACTTCACAATTACACACAGCGATAAAACTACACACACACGCACTTACGCATGCACACTCAGTTACATCCTCACACACACACACTCATGCACACACACACACATACACAATTAAATACGTCAGAGAATTCTATAAATAGATCAGCACCATTTAGAATTATTATGGGAATTGGTCTCATAGTGGAATTGTAGCATAGGTAGTAGTGATAGTGGTGGTAAAGCAGTCGAGGTGTGAAGTTGCAGTACTGGAGGCAGTGTTGTAGTGGTGAAGGTGGTGTAAGATTAGATGCACTGGAGGTACTGTGGCATTATAGTGTAGGTGGTAGTATTAAAGTTGTGGTGATAATGTTGTAGTATATGTAGTAGTAGAGGTGTACTAATTGTGTTGTAGTATCGGTGGTAGTGTTGTTGTAGAGGTTGTAGTGGTGTTGGTAGTATAGGAATGGTGGTGTGAAGTTGTGTTATTGGAGGCAGCATTGGTAGTAGTACTAAAGTTGTAGTGATAATGTAGTATATGTAGAAGTAGGGGTGTAGTAACTGTGTTGTAGTATGGGTGGTAGTATTATAGTACAAGTGATAGCTGTGTAGAGGTGTTGAAGTGTTGGCGACAGTGGCATGGTGGTGATGTAGCAGTGATACTATTGTAGTATAGGTCGTAGTGGTTTAGTAGTGTAATAACGATGTAGTATATAGTATAGGTGGTAGTGGTGGCGTTGTGTAGTGGTACCCGTGGTAGTTTTGTAGTGATTGTGTTACAGTATTGATGTGTATGACGTAGTAGCAGAGTGGTATGTGGTGTGGTATTGGCTCTGGTGGTAGTGTGCGGGTATTGTAGCGGTGGTGGTGGCCATGGTGGTGTTGCTGAGCCGCAACAAGGCTTTTATGATGATCTTTGCGGTCGCCAAATGGATCAGTTATGACTCAGGGCTAAACAACAGCAGCAGCAGCAAAGAAGAAACGAGATGTTT
>NW_021832410.1:0-5000 GCF_006345805.1 Octopus sinensis | reverse complement strand
ATATATATATATATATATATATATATATTCGTATATATATATATACATACAGACACATATATTTACATATACACAATCAACGATAAACACATATACATAACAGAACAGGAGCACACAAAGACACATGATGATGATGTGGTGGTGGTGGTGGTGGTGGTGGTGGTGGTGATGATGATGATGGTGGTGATGATGATGATGATGATGATGATGGTTGTGTAGGTTGTGTGATGGTGGTGATGATGATGTTGACGGTGATGATGGTGGTGGTGATGATGATGATGATAATGATGGTGATGATGAGGATGATGATGGTGATGATTGATGATGATGATGATGATGATGATGATGATGGTGATGATGATAGGTGGTGGTGCTGGTTGTGGTGGTGGTGGTGGTGTCGGAATAGGGATGTGGACGTGCTTGGTGGCGGCATTTCTACGCATGCAAGGAGCACACAGAGACACATGTATGATTACATTACGCGTTGTTTTCTACATACATACATACACATCATATAATCTATATCTACCAATATATACACACCACGCACATACTCCTGCGCGCGCACACACACACCCATTATACACAAAAGTATCTTGCCTCCCACCCTTGCAACACGTACACGCGTGCAATGTACGTGCGCTTGTTTTATCGATTTATGCGCGCGTAAAACGCATGTTGGCATGCCTATGCGCATGCGCAACTACGGAAACATTTTTCACAACTGTTCACACATACTCATGATACATACACACACACACACACAGATACACACACATATAAGTGCGTGTGTGTTTGTATGTGTGTGTCCGTCACTACATATAGTCGAGCAGTGAGAAACATGCATCTATATTCAGTTATGAATATATATATGTATATACACACTCACACACACATACAGATATATAATATATATAATGCGCACGCTCTCTCTCTCTCTCTCTCTCAAACACACACACACACACCATGCACGCATACACACACACACACACATATGCACGCATACACACGCTCACGTACAGACCCAAAAACAGACTTCATTATAAGCTCAAAATTCACATACATAATAAACACAGACAATGATACACGCGCACACACATATATAAACATATATATACGTACACATCCATATAGATGCATATCCATTACACACATAAATGTAGGTATGCACATAATTTTACACACACACACACGCACACTTATGTATGTGTGTGTGTCTGTATATATATATATATACATATATATATACACACACTTAGATGAAAAAATGCATTGTCCATAAACAACAGATAAAAAAATGTATACGTATATTGAGGGTAGAGAGAAAAAGAGAGAGAAAGAAAGAATAGATAGATAGATAGATAGATAGATAGATAGACAGGTAGGTAGGTAGGTAGGTAGGTAGGTAGGTAGGTAGGTAGGTAGGGAGGGAGATAGATATGCATACACACATACATAGATGTAGGTGTACACGTAAACATAGATACACATGGTGAAAGTGAAAGTACAAAATCAGAACGAACGCAATAGAGACATGAGGAAAAGCAAGAAACAGATGGTTGGAGGGGTTGGCTTGAGTAGTAGTGAGAGTAGATGTAGTAAGGTGGAGATAGTAGTAGTAGCAGTAGTAGTGGTAGTAGTAGTAGTAGTAGTAGTAGTATAGTAGTAGTAGTATCATCATCATCAGCATAGCAGTCCTATTAGTAACTGTATCATCATTATCATCGTCAGCAGCAAGTAGTAGTCGCAGTAGTATTAGTATTAGTAGTAGTAGTAGAAGTAGAATAATTGGTGTTTCGCTCCAGGTCTGTGTACCGTTGGAGCAGTTTAATGAGCCAAAGACAGCCCAGCCATGCCGATCCCGCCTTTGTCTATGTGTATCTAGGACTACGTTATCAAACATGTGTTCGTGTGTTCTTCGCAATATTTTTGTTACGTTTTTTTTCTTTCAAAAATGGAAGAGGCTATCACTTGATGGTATTTGACTGCTATTTCTAAGAAGTCGTTCGAACGAATTTAAATACACCACACACACATACTCTCTCTCTCTCTATGTAGTAGAAGTTGTAGTAGTTGTTGTTGTTGTAGTTGTAGTAGTAGTAATAGTAGTAGTAGTAGCAGTCGTAGTGGTGGTGGTGGTGGTGGTAGCAGCAGTAGTAATTGTAGTTGTGGTGGTGGTAGTAGTAGTAGTAGTAGTAGCAGCAGCAGTAGTAGTAGTAGTAGTAGTATTAGTAGTAGTAGTAGTAGCAGTAGTGATGGTGGTGGCGGCGGTACTGTTGATGCCGCTCATTGTGGCAGCGGTGATGTATGCTAGTGGTACTGTATACTAGTATATGCTGTAGTAGTAGTAGTAGTTGTAGTAGTAGTAGTAGTAGTTTCTGGTGAGGGAAATTATGGTAGTGGTTGTGGTGGAGTATAATAGTTTCTATCGCAGTGGTAGTATTGTTGTCGTTGTTGGTGGTGGTGGCGGTGGTGGTGGTTGGGGTGGTGGTGGTAGGGGTGGTGGTGGTAGGGGTGGTGGTGGGGGTGCCGGTGGAGGCGGCGTCGGGACAGCTGAGACAGAGATATGTAATCTGATTTCACAATAAATTGGATGTTATCACAGGGAGAAATGTAATTAAAAGCAACGTAAAATACATATAAGGTGGCGGTGGTGGCGGCGGGGGTGGTAGTGGCGGTGGCGGTGCTGCTGGAGGTAGTAGTAGTAGTAGTAGTAGTGGTGGCAGCGGCGGTAATGGTGATGTGATGGTCGTTACGGTAATGTTGATTGTTGTGATGTTGATGATGATGATGTTGGTGGTAGAAGTTCGTGATGGTAGTAGTAGTAGTAGTGATGATTACGATGATGACGATGATGATGATGATGGTGGTGGTGGTAGTGGTGGCTGTGGTATTGTTGTTTTGTTGGTAGTGATGGTGGTGGTAATGGTAGTAGTAGTGACCATGATCCGGTGATAACGATAATCATAACGACGACGACGTCGATGATGATGATGATGATGATGATGATGATGATGATGATGATGTGATGATGATGATGATGACGACGGCGGCGGCGATGCTGTTGGTGATGAAAATGATAGTGATGATCTGGCTGGAATTTGAACTCACAACAGCGCCGCAAGGTGACGTGTACTTTTGCAAATGAACAGTGACTGGTGATGGCCGTGGGGTCTTAATCGAGTTTTGCGCTCAATGACTCGATTCTCAGTGAGGTTAGATCGTATCCTGTTGCAGCACCTATGTTGTTTTGTTTTTTTTGCCCTGAGTCAAGACTCTCCACAACCCAATCCCACCTAGGCGGTTATTAAGCACAACAATCTTAGTATAATTGGATATACCTTAACAAAGCAGCTTCTTCGAGGACCAGGTCGACCGTTCAGTTAGAAATAGCAGCCCAGATCTCTTTCCTTGACGGACAAACTCCTGCGAAAAAAATATACGATGTTGATGAAAGTGGTGGTGGTGGTGGTGGTGGTGATGATGACGTTGATGATTGATGATAGTGATGGTGGTGGTGATGATGGTTGTGGTGGTGGTAATGATAATGATGATGATGATGATGGTGGTGATGATGACGACGATGAGGAGGGTGATGATGATGATGATGTGGTTTTGGGTGCAGGAAATGATGATGACTATGATTATCATGATGACGATGACGATGAAGGTGGGGCTTGTTATGATGTATGACTTATACTGATATTGCAGAAAAAATCTAAGACGGGATGGTCGTGCCCGGAATATCATTTATCATAAGATTTGTTGGTTCACGGCTAGGTGTTTTTTTTGGGGGGGGAGGTAATAAACAACAATACACAACTGTTAGTTGAGTGAACTTAATTGTAAACACAATTAACTTACAATGGCTCAGTCCATTATTCTGTAAGCAGGTGCCACCCTGTAGACTGACAAATACTTTATTCACAGTGACCCATTGTTGATGATATCCCAGCTCAGGATTGAAACTAGTCATCCCTTAATTGCCATTACAACCAAGTCCGTTCTGACCTAGAACGGCAGTACCTGTTAAAGTTCCATACAAGATAGACAATGTTCCATATAAGGGTTAGCTAGATTTCGCAGGGGCTGAAGAGGCTCCCATTATGTTTGACAAAGTTGTAGCGTAGGGAGTTCTTCAGGGAGAAAGATACTCTGACATAAAACTTGCAGTCAAGATCATTGCTGGTCATCTTGCGATGCTTGTCAATTGAAATTACTATGGTGACTGAGAGAGCGGCGAAAATGTTGTACAGGCTTTTGTCATTCAATTCCAGCCGTTTCATGATCATTCAATTGTGAGACAGCTATTGTTTAACAAGACGAGGCAATCATCATGTATGTGATTTGTTTATTAACTATAAAGGTCAAAATATAGAGTGGACGATACAAGGACAGACAAAGGGTCGGAGTACGAATGGAACATATAATCGATGATAAATAAGTAGAAAATTCGGATGAGAAACGAAAATGAATGAAAAAACATAATCATGAAGTGAGGCACGTGGCCGACCCCATAAACCACATTCCAACACTGAATCCTTTGGTAGACATTAATTTCTCGCTCAAACAGGTTCATTTACTCTCAACATTCTTGCTACAGTCGTCCATCTTTTCTGAAATATTCCGTGCGACAGTCATTTCTCTTTCTTTATTTTCCTTTTCATATGGAAAAAGAAAATGTTCACCAAGCCAAGGCTGGAGATGAAAGTGTCTGTCACTATCCCTTTCAGGCAATCACCATATATTTGTGAATGTTCTCTTCTGTTTTGTAACTATTTGAGCTCTTCCTTTGAAGAAGGAGCTGGTTTCTAACAAAGATACAAAGATATATTTATATATATATATATATATGTGTCTGTATGAGATATTAATATATATATATATATATATATATATATATATATATATTATATATATTAATATATATATACACGACGAGCTTTTCAGTTTCCGTCTACCAAATCCACTCACAAGGCATTGGTCGGCCTGAGATTATA
>NW_021832409.1:80000-99749 GCF_006345805.1 Octopus sinensis | reverse complement strand
ATGCATATTAGTATATATTGAAAAGAAAATTTTTTAATTAATTTTATTAATTATGCAAACATAATTTAAATACACATTAAGAATGTCTTTGTTAATCTGCATTCTCAAAGATATTTTATATATAATTAATCACCTTAATTAATTTATTTTTGTATATCCCGAAATTTTTCAAATATCAGGAAATAATTTTATACATGTGTATGCATATATGTGTGTGTTTGTGTAATATATATATATTATATATATATATATATATTTATACATATATATATATACACATACATATACATATATATATACATAACACAACACACATACAATACATACGAGTATATATATGTATATATTATATATATTATATATATATATATATATTATATATATATATATATGTATGTATGTAATATGTGCATAATTTTATTCTATTTATTGTTTCAATCAAATGATGCGGCCAAGCTGGGCACCGCCTTAAATTGATTTTTAGATCGAAGAAATCGACTACACGACTTATTGTTTGTAAGTATAGTACTTATTCCATCGGGGTCTTGTGCCGAACTGCTAAGTTACGGGGACGTAAACACACCACCATCAGTTGTCAAGTGATGGTGGGAGGACAAACACAAATATAAAGTCGCACACAGATGAGTACATACATATGTATGCGTATGTGTATGTTTATATATATATATATATATATATATATATATATATATATATAGATAGATAATTTTATTTATTGGCCACACAGGGCTGCACACAGATGGGACAAGTTACAAGGTAGAGCTTTTCTTTTGGGGGAGAAAAAAAAAGGTGGCGTAGGTTTTCGATCAAAAGGGATCGTACAAAAAAAAAGAACAAAATAAAAAAAAAAGAAAAGAAGAAAAGGGAAACGAAACAAAGGAAAAGAAAAATGAAAAAAGAAGAAAAAAGAGGAAAAAGACGATCAATAGGGATCGTGTATCACAGTGTCATGATGTATGGTGTAAAGGGGAAAGCAAGTAAGGTTTATCCGTGGGAAGAAAAGCCTACGAAAAAGACCACGTTAACCTTGGTCAATATTGTTATATGTTACCACATATGTTTGCAAGTCATAACCCTCTGTTTTCAATTTCTGGGTTCATAGGATTATGCTCAAGGTGGCTTTGTCATTCATACGTGCCATCCTTGCTACATTCACCCATCTTTTTTTAAAACGTTCGCTAGACAAAACTTGCCTCTCTACTCTCACTTTCCTTTTCAAGTGGTACTTGAAGAATTTGATGAGAGGTTGACTAGAGAGGAAAGTGCTTGTCTCCAATCCTTTCAGACGCGTCCACCAGATACATTCTTTCGCCATAGCCACAGATAGATAGACAAATAGATAGATAGATAGATAGATAGATACATAGATAGATAGATAGATAGTTAGATAGATAGATAGATAGATAGACAGATAGATAGATAAATAGATAGATAGATAAATAGATAGATAGATATAGATAGTTAGATAGATGCATATTTATGTTTACACAAACACTCCCACATACACAACCGTGGGGTATCTTTATATCCATATATATATATATGTATATATATATATATATATATATATATAGAGAGAGAGAGAGAGATAAAGATACACCATGATCATGATTACTATCATCGTTATGACCATGATGATGATGTTCATCATCATCATCTTCAAATGTGCGTTTGAATGTCTCTATACATGCAGACAACAAATATGTTGAGAGAGAGAGAGAGAGAGAGAGAAAGCGAGAGGGAGTGAGAGAGAGAGAGAGAGAATTAGAGAGAGAGTGAGAGAGAGGTGGGAGTCGAAGAGGGAAAGAAAAACAGAGCAGCAGACACGCAGACAGAAAGACCAACAGACAGATGTAGAACTTTAAAAGAGATCGAAATGAGAAAGAGATTATGAAACCAAATTGAGGCTATTTAATCAAATGATAGAAAGAAAACGAAAAATACATTTGAAAATATCTAAAAAAAAAAAGCCAAAACATCGCCATTACATAGAAATTATTGCGATGTATATACATGTGTATACTTCTATATACACCATGTACGCCCTAAACTTTTACATTGAAACCCACAGAGAGACATATATACACACCCTCGTGTGTGTGTGTATGTATCTGTGTGTGTTTATATATATATATATATATAATATATAATATATATATATATATGTGTGTGTGTTAAAAGAGAGAGTGCGTGCTGTGGCATGATTCTAAATAAATCTAGACTTCAGTCTTTTCTCAGTGTATAGATTTAAATCCCACACTCCACCTTCCAAATAAGGTAATACCATTTATATATTTATACAATTATTTATTTATTTATTAAACATATATTTATTTAATTGTTTTATAACTTTTAAATGTATGCTGAAGTTTTTCCCGTCCATCTGAAACTTAATCACTAATTATTTGAATTAATTGCTTCAGGTTGATTAATTATTCTAAAATCTTCCTCATCAATATTATAATTGGCTACTTTCAAAGTGACACGAATTTGAAGTAGTGGCAATGTGTGGTTGGTATTTCTTTGTTTTTATTATTTTTTGTCTCTGCTTTGTGTGTGTTTTTTTTTCCTTTTTTGTTTGGGAAATTTAAAAATAATTTTAGTATATAGTATTTTTAATCTTTTCTCTCTCATTCCCATTCTCCCCCCACACTATCTATCTATCTATCTATCTATCTATCTATCTATATCTATCTATCTATCTATCTATCTATCTATCTATCTATTCCCTCATATTCACACATACCTACGCAATTATATATATATATATGTATGTGTGTGTATGTGTGTGTGTGCATATGTATGTATGTACGTATGTATATATGGATGTATACATACACACACGTATACATATATTCGCATATAAACGCACGCATATACAGACACATTTTACTGTCGTAATCTTAATTAGTATTTTGCGTTAGACAAATTATTTATCTTGTTTGTAGTTTTTTATTCGCTCTTTAATTTTAATATTTATATTTCATTTTCTGAACTTCTGCTATTAGAACGTCTAACCTTTACATTTCAGCCTGAGTAACATTCACAAGAAAAAATAAATAAAAAAAATAACATAATATAAAAAATAATAAAATAACATGATATAAAACGAAATAAAAAGATAATAATTAAGAAAAGACTTGGTACAATCTGTATCTTTTGATGATCAGTATCCAATACATAATTGATACGTTTACATGCTTTGAAAATCGTTTAATTTAAACATATAGACTTATTTGTATTAGATTTACTATAAATCTATGAATACGTGTCTTCTGGAGTCGATTTATAAGATTAAAATATTTCCGATTTATCATATGATTAATGAATTCAAAGTAAGTATGGCGACCATGATTAACCAAAAAGTAGCCGGCATAAAAATTAATGATAATAAACTCAGAAATGGTGACTACTATTATCATGAGACTAGCAGTTTGATAGAAGTATGCGTGCAAGTGGGGATGTGGTTGAAGGAGCGGATCAGGGGTTGTTCGACATTATCAATCTCTCGATTTGATTTGATAGCTCGATTATTTTATCAACACTGGTAGGATAAAATGCGAGAAATGACCCAGGCAAGATCTGAACTCAGAATGTAAAGTGTCGGAGTAAAGACCGCAAAAAAAAAAAAAATAAATAAATAAATAAAAATGTTTCGACGCTCTACCGAGTCTACCATCTCGTCGCCTTAATAATATTATAGGCACAAAGCCTGAAATGTTGGGGAGGGCCTTGTGCCTAGAGCGGCGAGCTGGCAGAAACGTTAGCACGCCGGGCGAAATGCTTAGCGTATTTCGTCTGCCGCTACGTTCTGAGTTCAAATTCCACCGAGGTCAACTTTGCCTTTCATCCTTTCGGGGTCGATTAAATAAGTACCAGTTACACACTGGGGTCGAAATAATCAACTTAAGCCGTTTGTCTGTCCTTGTTTGTCCCCTTTGTGTGTAGCCCCTTGTGGGTAGTAAAGAAATTGGTATTTCGTCTGCCCCTACGTTCTCAGTTCAAATTCCGCCGAGTTTGACTTTGCCTTTCATCCTTTCGGGAGTCGCACTGGGGTCGATATAATCGACTTAATCCGTTTGTCTGTCCTTATTTGTCCCCCTCTGTGTGTAACCCCTTGTGGGCAGTAAAGAAATAAGAAAAGAATTCCTGACAAGTACTTCACTTTATCGACCGTATTAGGATGAAAAGCTGAAAGTGATTTCGGCGGTTTTTGAATCGAGAATGCTAAGAACCGGAAGCAATGCTGATAAACATTTTGTCCGACGCGTTAACGAGACTGTGAGGTTACCATCTTGATATAAAATTTAGCAAAAGGCCAGCTATGTAAGGCGAGGGTTTAGTCGCCATCACCAATACCAATACTTAAATGGAACCAGTGTTAGTTTGATGATGTCCCCGTAACGTAAAGCCTGGCAAAAAGTACCGATAGAATATTTTATTTACTATCATAATAATTTCAAGTTTGGTTTAAAGACGGCTATCCCGATGCTAATACTTGACTGATACCAGTAGAATGAAAGGTAAAAGTGACTTCGACGGAATTCGAACTCAGAAAGTAGAGAGACGATTCAAACAGAGCAAAGTGTTTTCTCCATATCAATAACGGTCTCCCAGTTCACGGAGCTATTTTTTGCTATTTAGACACAAGGGAAAACATTTTGAAAGGAATGGTGTTATTCGATTACATCGTCCACTAGATACTGAAAAGGTACTTGATTTTAACGACCGGTGTGGTATCAAACTTAAACTCGACTTCGGCAGGATTTGATCTGTCGAGTGTACAGTCGGAAAAATACTGCAAAATATTTAGTCGGAATATCCCAGTTCCTGAATCACACAAATTAAGAATGTCAGGGATGTTGCTTTATCTTTTATACAACATCCACTCCTTGCGCGCGAAATTATATGAGCGTATGTATATATATATATATGTATATATATATGTATATATATATGTGTATATATATATATAGATATATAATATATATATATATATATATTATATATATATATATATATATAATATATATATATATATATGTATATATATATTTATATTTATATATATATATATATATATATACACATACATGTGTGTGTGTGTGTATATATATACATGTATGTGTATATGTGAGTGTGTGGTGTGTGTGCGTGTCATTATATAAATACATACATACTTGTACATACAGATATGTAAATATATACACATATATATATACATATATATATACCCACATATATATATGCATACATAGATATATACATATATATATACGCAAGTATATATATATAGATATATATAGATGCATATATATATATATATATATATATGTATATATTCATACACACGCACACACTCGCACGAACACTGCGCGCGCGCGCGTATATTGATGTATCACCTTTAGGTATTCTCGGAGTTGTAGCGGAAATGTTTTGTATGACTGTTGAATTCATTTGTGTGGTTGGGTGTGTTTGTGTGCGCGCATGTACGATCTCACGCATGTATGACTGTGCGTCCATGTACGGTGCGTTTGGTGGTTAATGTCATTGAAAACTGGTTTTCATTTGTCTACACAATTGCTGGTTCTTATTTAATCAACATTAATGCAAAAACACATACATAAATATATTTGCGTCTATGTGTGTGATTATGTTTACATATACATACATATCTATTTACATGCATATATATATATATATATAATATATATATATATATATATATATATATATGCATATATTCATATACACAGATATACATAAACATACATATATGTATAAGTTTATGCATAAATACATATACATATATTTGTGCATGTATATATATGTATGTATATATATATACATATATATACACCCAAATATACATAAATATACATATATGTATGTTTATGCATAAATACATATACATATATTTGTGTATCTGTGTGTATATACACACACACACACACATATATATATATATGTGTGTGTCTATATACTCACACACACACACACACACACACACACACACTCAGAAACACTCACGTAGCGGGCAGAAGCCTAACTTTTGCATTATCATCATTGCATAAAGCATTTCCTTAGTGAGACCATCTGTAAAATTGGCTTTTCACGAAAGTTCAAAGAGAAACTCGGTTCCTTTTGTGATCCGGAATCGAGTTGGTTTGAAATCTCTGGTAACAATGGCTGCTTCATAAATAATGTAGAAAAGAAACCAAACGCTGGTGTATAACGGTGACGGTGGTTGCGGTGGTGGTGGTTGTAGTGGCGGCGAATGGTATGGTGTTGGTGGCGGTGGTGGCGGGTGGTGGTGGTAGTGACGATCTGTTGTGGTGAACGTAGAACATATGGTGATGGAGGTGATCGTTTTAGTGGTAGTGGGGATGGTAGTACTGGTGGTAGTTGTGGTTGTGGTGTTGGTAGTGGTGATCGTGGTAGTGGTGGTGTTGATGGCAGTAGAAGCGGTGCAGGTAGTGTTCGTCGGGGTGATGGTTGTACTAGTGATGCTGGTGGCAGTAACTGTAGTAGTGGTGTTGGTGGTGGTACTGTTGGTATGCTGTGGTGAAAGTGATAGTAGTGCTAGTGGTGGTGATAGTGGTGGCTGTGGTCCTGGTAAAAGTAATAGAAATAAAGGTGGTGGTGATGGTGATGGTAGTGGTAGTGATGGTGGTGGTATTGTCGGTGATGTTAACTATTGTGGTGTTGATCGTGTTAGCGGTAGCTGTATAGGTGTCGCTATATACTGGGGTGGTGGTGCTGTGTGCTCGCAGTGGTATTTACGGTGGTTGATGTACCAGTTATAGGGGTAGTACTGCAAATGGATGCAGTGGTTATTGTGGCGGTGATTTGTTTGGCTAGGAGTATTAGTTGCGGTTTTCGTAGGGCTGTTGGTTATGGTAGAGGCCAAAGTATGTGTTGGTGCTGGTGGTATTACCGAAAGTTGCCGTTATTGTGACACTGATGAATGCTGCTAGTGGTAGTGGTGGTTGTGATGGTGGTGGTGGTTGCTATGGTGGTGGTCACAGCGACTAAATTCTAGTAGTAGTAGTAGTAGCAGTAGTAGTAGTAGCACTAATAATAGTAGTAGTAATAGTAGTAGTATTAGTAGTGGGTAGTAGTAGTAGTAGTAGTCATGTTGATGCGATAGTATTGGTGGTGATGATGTTGGTAGCGGCGGTGGTGATGGTGGTGGTGGTGATGGTGGTGGTGGTGTAGGTGGTGGTGGTGGCGGCGGTGGTAGTGGAAGTGGTGGCGGTGAAAGTGGTATCATTGATATGGTTCATATTAATTGTAGTTTTGAAACTATTTATAGTAGAATAGGTAATGATATATGTGATTATGGGAATGATACAGCTACACCACCCGATCTCCGGGCACTGGATGATCCGAAATCACTGATGATCCGCACTAATTTACGAACAAGAATTTCAGATCTCCCCCGCCGCCAGACCAATATATTAGCACCTTGTACAGTACGGTATTGATAAATTTGTATCATACATACTAAAGTACACGCACCTGCATTCCGTTTAATTATTTAAGTAAATTTAATCTTTGTTTATTTTAGAGGTGACCACCGCTGCTTTGGAAAAATCAATAACGCGAATGACTATGGAAGCAATGGTTCCGGACAGTCGACGTTTAACTTCTATATGTATGTGTGTACGTGTGTGCGTGTGTGTATCTCTGTGTGTATTACATGATCACGTGATCGAACAGACGATCGGATGTTGTTATTCAACGATGGTCACCATGTGCTCTGTTTCGTTTTAGCTTTATGATGCTAGCCCACGGTCTAGGTGAGTAAATGTAATTTTTGACCTCGCAGCGCTACCCACTTTTATCTGAGGAGAGTGAAGCAACATGAAATGATGCGTTTTGCTCAAGCGCACTGAGTGCAGCCGGTTTGGGAATCGAAACCACGGCCACACGATCTCGAATGCAAAACGCACATGCATTAGGCCATGCGAATTCACGTGTATGTATATATATATGTGTGTGTATGTATGTATATGTGTATATATAATATATATATATATATATATATATTATATATATATATATATATAATATATATATATATATATATATATATATGTATAACGGGAAGCTTTATGAAAATAGACAAAAGACGAAGGCAGGTTTACGGAAATAAACAAAAGACGAAGGCAGGTGGAATACAAACAAACAATTGTATTAGTATGGCGCTCAGGAAATATAAATAAAACAAGTCTATATATTTGTTGTGCAAGATTTTTTATGTGAAGTCGTATGTTGAAACAGATATTGTTATATTTCGGAATGGTCATTTTGCCAGTTTAGCCAATAAAAACACACGCACTATATATTTGGTGTTATTTTGCTTCAGTGTTATTTATTTTTTACATTAATCTTAATCTTATTACGGCCAGAGTTCTTTCGTCACACTCCTGAGACCGCATCAGTGGTCCTTCATTTCCTTCTTTCCTATTTGTGTCTCTCCTTACTAACCGTCAGCCATTTTGTATTTCTATTGTATGTCTTCATTTGCGCATGCTTATATCTCTATGTGCGTCTATGTTTATTTATTGTGTGTGTGGGGGGGATGCCTGTAATATTTGTATCTTCTGTTTATATACTTTCATGTAATTTGTTTTGTTGTTGTTGTTTTTTTGTTTATTCTTATTTTGTTCATGTGTTTACATCCACTTATTATTATTATTACATATGCTTGCATGTATGTATGTATGTATGACAACAATACTAGTAATGATAATAATAAATAAATAAATCTTTTAAATTAAAAAAAAATAGTTATTTATTTCTATTTGTTTATTTATCTGTGTATTTTATTTATTATGTTTTCGGTTTTGTTTATATTGTAACCATCTTATTGGGATCCTCTACCGTCATATGTTGTGGTGTTTGCTAGTGTTCCATTCTAGTTTCCTATTTAGGCTAGATTTTTTTTTCTATTATGTGTGCAGCTTCTGTAATTTGTCCACACATAGAACAGATGCAACAATCAGGCAAATTACAGAAGCTACACACATAATAGAAAATAAACCTAGCCTGAATGGGAAAATAGAATGGAACAATAGCACACACCACAACATATGACGGTAGAGGATCCCAATAAAATGGTAACAATATAAACAAAACCGAAAACATAATAACAATATATATATAATATATATAATAACAATTTGATAAATAAAACATATGCATACATCTATACATATATGTACATACCTACATCTATATGTATATATACATATATATATATATATATATATAATATATATATATATATAACGGGAAGCTTTATGAAAATAGACAAAAGACGAAGGCAGGTGGAAAACATATATATATATATATATTATATATATATATTAGTACAGGACAGCACAAATAAACGTAGAACACAACGAGAAACGAAACCATAAAATCAAACAAGGAAACGGACTTTTCCTTGTTTGATTTTATGTTTTCGTTTCTCGTTGTGTTCTACGTTTATTTGTGGTGTCCTGTACTCATATATATATATATATATATGAATAAATAAATGGAGTTTAACGCAGGTGTAATCAAATATTTTTACTTTCGACACATGTTTCGAAAATTCCACTGATACTATTCAAAAGAATAAATGGTATAAACAGTGCAATCTTCTCCTCAGGAAAGTGAAAAAAACCAAACTCGTCAATAAGACATTTTAGCAAAAAATGATGGATTTGTATAGCGATAGACAGAACGCTATTAATAGTTTTAAAAAACGTTATATGATATAACGTCATAAGTAGCTAACAGAAAGAGTAGGGATATTAATAGTGAATCTTAAATATAAAGGAAATTAAAGTACATCCGAACTTAATAGGTTGTACTTTTTGCATACGGGACTCCGGTACCGTTTTTCATGTAGTACAGCATATTATGCTCATAACAAACTGCGCTGACGAAGCTACAGTTATCCTTGTGATATTAATAGCTGAAACCGTTCGGTACGCAGGTGATTATTCCATTTCGTATATTTCTTTTGTCTTATCTATTGCTTTAGGTCGTGCTGAATTTTATTTTATTTGAGAACAAAATCTTTGTGAAGAATGGCGATTTGACGTCTATATCTAGCATGTTGACTGTCCACTTTTTCGTGTTCAGTCCTTTATTGGTATATATAAATATTTTAATCTTCGGATTCTTTTTAATGTGCTAGACCACTGGTTTTAATTGACTAATATCAATTTTTACCCTTAATTTTTAAATATGAAATATATGTTCTCAAACCGATAAATTGACTGCTGCTAATTATTAGCTGCAGGCTGGTTTTTCGAGTCTCAGCGCGCCAAAAGTAAAGGCATTTGAAAGATACATCCGAACTTAATAGGTTGTACTTTTTGCATACGGGACTCCGGTACCGTTTTTCATCTAGTACAGCATATTATGCTCATAACAAACTGCGCTGACGAAGCTACAGATATCCTTGTGATATTAATAGCTGAAACCGTTCGGTACGCTGGTGATTATTCCATTTCGTATATTTCTTTTGTCTTATCTATTGCTTTAGGTCGTGCTGAATTTTATTTTATTTGAGAACAAAATCTTTGTGGAGAATGGCGATTTGACGTCTATATCTAGCATGTTGACTGTCCACTTTTTCGTGTTCAGTCCTTAATTGGTATGTATATATATATATATATATATTATATATATATATATATATATATATATATATATATATATATATAATATATATATATATATATGTGTGTATGTATGTATTTATATACGTATATATGTGTATATCAGAAATGAATTGTTATGACTGGGTATAGAATGAGGATTCGTTTCGCACCTATAAAGATCTTAGCAGTATAGGTGACACGTTAGACTCATACCACATAAGCTCTTTACAATTGGATGAAGAAATTCGTCACTGTCAGTTGCATTTGTAAACAAAAGATATTTGTCCAAGGCGTTCAGTAGGTAGTGTGGCGTTCTCCAAATGATGTCAGCTTTGCTTGGCAGAGAGAGAGAGAGAGAGAGAGAGAGAGAGAGGGGGAGAGAGAGAGAGAGAGAGAGAGAGAGAGAGAGAGAGAGAGAGAGAGAGAGAGAGAGTCCTAAAAAAACTTGCTCGAACCGAAGACCTTTTTAAACTCCAGGAAAGAAGTATTTACTCAAACCCCCATCTAAAATGCTTCCTACTACAAGATTGAATTCCCCTCTTGCTGAATAGGCCCGCCGCAACTTCTTCGAATATTACTACGGCCAGAACCAATGTGCTTTGCTCCTGCACGAACAAATGATTTTTGTTTAGAAAGCTAACTGACCATGAGGTATTTCTTCCTCCAGCTGTTGAGGGGTTATGCACCTTCGGCGATTTGAGCATGAGGAGCCACCTATAATGCTAAGCGCTTTATAAGTGTGAAACCGATGGTGACTCTATAGCTGCCATAACATTTAACTCCCTAAAAAATAATGGTTTAGTGTATGCTTCTTTTTCGTATATATAAACTACTGACGATATAAATTTTTTCCGGGCACTGATACTACACAAACTCTTACACTCCGCACTCATTTACAAGCTGGAAAAAAACCACTGCTACCAAACTAATTTACAAGGCAGCCTTGTTTCACACTACTTTACCTGGCACAATACTAATAAACTTGCATCGTTTATATTAATATAGAGCTACTTGTATTTAGTTTAATTATTAAAGTAAATTTAATATTCGTTTAATTTCGAGCGTAACCACATCTCGTTCGGAAAAAAAGTACTCTTCCGTACATGCTTCGGTATCGAAGGTTTCAGAAAATCTATGGTGCATCTGGTCTTAGTTTCAGTGTGCTTGATGATAGTAGTTTTGGTAGTGGTGGTGGTTGTACTGCAGTTGATGCTGTGTTGGTTCTAGTGTTGTTCACGTAGTAACAGTGGTGTTAAATTGGAGGTAGGCTCTGAGATATTTGCAACAGTAAAGGTATGTGTTCTAACACAACATCTACGTTAAGTTGGAGATCAATATTACTTTACTCTAACATTACTTCTGTCGTAATTAATTACACACACACACACACACACACACACACACGGACGTACATCCATATGAAGAAAAGTCGAGAGATATGACAGGTTAGCTTGGGAAGGTAAGCAGTTTTAGTCGATGAAAAAGGTGGTAGTAGTACCAATAATTGTTGGAGCCCTGGGAACAGTGAGCAAAAATCTCAAGAAATACAGGAGCTGCAATTAGGGCGGAGCACTTTCAGAAAACAGCACTGCTTGGAACCGCTCGAATACTCCTGAAGGTGCTCGAAAAGTAAGAGGTGTTACCTTAGTTCACTAGTAGTGAACAACAGACACTGTAGTACATCTCCGGCGTTAGAAGCTGTGCAAAGGCAATAATAATGATAATGATAATAATAATAATAATAATAATAATAATAATAATAATAATAATAATAATAATAATAATAACAGCAACAAAAACAACAACAACAACAATAATAATAATAATAATAATAAAATAATAATAATAATAATAATAATAATAATAATAATAATAATAATAATAATAATAATAATAATAATAATAATAACACACAGGAGCTGGACGAACCCCACAACCGGAATATTCCAACAGATGGCCATCCATGCTCATCACCAAATAATCAAAAGAAAAAGAAGGAAAAATGGTCTAGGGAAGATAATAAAGAAGTTCTCGAGGCCTTCTACCATGCCATATATTTCCCCACAGATAAGTCTAGCACTGTACAAGCATACTTAAACTGGAGACAGAAACACCCTGAAGTAAGACCCTACATAGACAGTAACAAGCTTGCAAATGTTAGAAGAAACATTATAAAAAAGAAATTACTGACTGAAGTAGAGATTGATCAGGTTAGACAAGCAATATCGGATAAAATGAACGAAGCTGCAGCTAGAGAAGATAATACAGAGGAAATGATTATAGACCAGCCCAGGGCGGATAAAAACGAAGAGAGGATTGAAAGAGTTAGTATAAGTGATAGGCAAAGTGAAATACGCCCTGAACCAATCATAAACACTAAGACAGATGAGCATCAAATAGATAAAGAAAGTCACACAAATATTGACCCAACAAAACTACATGAGCTAAAAAATCAAATCATGATTGAATGGCTGAAAATTAAAGAAACCAGCATGGATGAGCGTGATACACTTCCTAAAATCCGCAACTCTAACCAAAACATGAAAATAATTGGTAAAATCCGGCTTGCACTTAAGGATATAATTTCAGTTAATGATGTTGATATCACAAACCTCAACCACCTATACTATGCATCCGCGAAAATCTCAACGATCCTATGTGGTGTAAAGATTAGAAAACGGCAACAGTCCCACAAAAAGCCTTCTTGGCAAGAGCGTCTGCAACAACAAATTAAAGTATTTAGATCTGACATTGAATATTTGAAAAACCTAAGGCTCACAAGACTACCAAACCTACAAAAACCCAAAAATTACTGAAAAAATACAATATGTAAACTATACTTGATATTGATGCCACCATAGAAACCACCAAACAAAAGGTATCTGCAAAGCTACCGCATAGCGAGGTATGAAAAGCGTGTTAGATTTTTCAAGGACAACAACATGTTCAAAAAAACACCAAGAATTTTTACAGGAAGATAGGAAAAACAGCGTTTACTGCAGGGTCTGTACCATCAAAAGAAGAAGTGCAGAGATTTTGGAATAAAATCTGGGCAAGAAGAAAAAACACACAACGAAAAGGCCCCCTGGATTGACAGAATATCTACAGAACTGGACCCCTTAGAAGAGCAAAAGTGGGAGGGTGTCAAGGTAGAAGATATAAGATCTGCTCTCAGGAGGTCAAGCAAATGGAAGTCTCCAGGAAAGGATAAAATTCCTAACTTCTGGCTGAATGCCTTCCCAGAGAGCCATGAACTGCTAACAGAACTGTACAATGATGTTCTGCAACACCCTAGTAGGATGCCTCCTTGGCTAGTTAATGGGTTAACATTCCTGCTTCCAAAAAGTGAAGAAGAAACAAATGAACCAAAAAACTATAGACCCATAACTGCTTAACAACTATGTACAAAACTCTAACATCTGTCCTGACGGAATATACCTATATTTTTAACAGACAGCAGCATATTCCCTAATGAACAGAACAGAAAGGATGTAAACGTGGATCCTACGGCTGTAAAGACCAACTACTCATCAATAAGATGATCTTAGAAGATTGTCACAAACGACACAAAAACTTATCAATAGCCTGGATAGACTATAAAAAGGCTTTTGATAGCCTACCACATAGCTGGATTAGGAAATGCCTTGAAATGTATAAGATAGCACCAACTCTGCGAAACTTCTTGACTGTAAGTATGAGATCATGGAGAACCACACTAACTCTGAACAGTGACAGTGAATCCCTAAATGCTGGTGATGTAAAAATTTCGTGTGACATTTCCAGGGTGACTCACTGTCACCACTTCTCTTTTGTTTATCCTTAATACCTCTCTCAAAGCTGCTCAATGACGCGCAGTACGGGTATAAAATGTTTGATAAAAATATAAATCATCTCGTTTACATGGATGATTTAAAGCTTTTTGCAAAAAATGATCAACAACTCAAGGGCTTACTAGCGATAGTCAAACAATTCAGTGACGACATCAGAATGCAATTCTTCGGCTCGTAAATGTGCAAAGGCTATATTTATCAAGGAAAAATGACAGAAACATCTAACGTTAACCTTGACCAACAGAATGTCATAAAAGAACTAGACCCAGCGGAGAGCTACAAGTACCTAGGGGTAATTGAAGGGAACGGAATAAGGCATTCAGAGATGAAGGAAAGGATCAGGAGAGAATGCTATCGAAGAGTGAGAGCAATACTCAAGACAGAGCTGAATGCAAGAAACAGGATCGAAGCAATCAATGCATTAGCTATACCAGTCGTGACTTACAGTTTCAATATTGTAACTGGTCAATTACTGAAATATGTCAGCTCGACAGAAAAAAAGGAAACTGTTGACATTGCATAGAATGCACCACCCTAAGGCAGATACAGAACGACTCTATCTGCCAAGAAAAGAGGGAGGCCGTGGTCTTTTGCAACTGGAAATAACAATGAAGATTGCTACAATTGGCCTAGACACCTACCTGAAAAACTCTGAGGACTGGATGTTAAAACTTGTCTCAAAACATGAAAACAAGAAAGCATCATACTCAGTCACAAAACAGGCAAAGGAATATCTAAGTGAATTCCGAATACAACCAATTTCGGAATTAGAGATAGACATACAAGAAACAAGCACAGAAAAAGCTAGGCGCATGAAAACCCGTGCCAAAACTGCGGCCTTAGATATTCTGAATAATAAATGGCAAGAAAAACCTCTCTACGGCAAATACCCAAAGAGAGCGAATAATGCAGATATCGACAAAGCCCTGACCCATCAATGGCTAATGGCCTCGCTTAAAATCTGAAACAGAGGGGTTTATCATAGCAGCTCAAGATCAATGCCTACCAACAGAAACTACCAGGCCAACATATTACAGATCAGAAGCAGTCCAACGTGCGTGTATGCAAGCAACAAAATGAAACCATTGACCATGTGGTCTCCAAGTGCAGTCTTCTAGCGCCTACAGAGTATCTCAACAGGCACGATAGAGCTGCACAATATATTCACTGGGTAATCTGTAAAAACCTGGATTTGCCCCATGAAAAAAAATGGTGGGAACACAAACCACCCCCAGTGCTTGAAAATGACCACATCTCACTCTTCTGGAACTTCACTATTCAAACTGACAGGAAGATAGATGCAAATAGGCCAGACATCATATTGAAAGACTTCAAACAAAGAACATGCCTCCTTATTGATATGACTGTCCCAATCGATATAAACGTATCTGTCAGGATCTACAAAAACTGAGCAAATATAAAGATCTTGAAATAGGAATCAGCAAAATGTGGAAGCTGAAGACTAAAACAATACTGTTGTCATAGGTGCCCTGGGAATGATAGCAAAAGGGGCTGATAGCTACCTAACTCAGATACCAGGAAACCCAAAAATGGCAGAAGTTCAAAAGATAGTGCTCATGGGAACTGCTCATATCCTACGCAAAATACTCTCTATGTAACCTCAAGGTTTAAAACAACCATAATTTTCGGTTTAAAAAAAAAAAAAAAAAAAAACTTTTTTTTTTTAGACATTCATTAGTACAACATCCCCCCACCCCAATATATGGCACACTAGGCATAACAACAACATGAACTTCCAACCTGTTGTCTCTTGAGGTCTCTGGGTGAGACTTGGAGCCAACTTGTACAAATATAAAGCAAAAGTCAAACATAGAATAATAATAATAATAAAAGATGGGCTACAGCAAATATTCTGCTCAATACCACAGATTTGCTTGTCAGTTGTTTGACCTTAACCAGTTGAGCATGTCCCTTAGTGGCTGACAATACGTGCATCTCTGATTACGAGCAGAAGTAGTGGGGGAGCATCATAGCCATGTGTTGAGAGGGATTCTTTGGAGTTTGAATAATTCACCTCTGGAAACATAGGTGTTTCGTTCAACATCCTAAAGCAACCCTTATTCACGGACCTTTTGAGCAGGATGGGTTACTCGACCTGAAGAAAATTCTAACTGGGCCCCACCTGCAAGGTCATGTGCTGTTTATCTTGATATGAGATCACCATGTCGCGCACATATGGTTGTGATGCATGTGCCTGGTGTACCCTTATCAGACGGGTAGTCATGATGGGTATGCTGGGCTTCGTATATTTTACCCCAGTGTCACTTTGATGGCATGAACTGCTCTCTCACTCAATAATAATAATAATAATAATAATAATAATAATAATAATAATAATAATAATAATAATGACAAATATTGAGACCTAAGAATTGAGATCGCTAAGATGTGACAGCTACGGAAGTCACACATAAAGATTGTTTCAGTTGTCATCGGGACATTGGGTTCAATACTACCCAACCCGAAGTAACATCTGGAAACTTTAGAAAGACCCTACAATCTTGGTGCATTGCAAATATCGGCTTTACTTAGAACTGAATGCATATTGTATAAAGTATTGTTAGTCTGAGGTCGTTGTTGTAACTTGACAGAAAGTACAAACATCCGGTACTCACAATATTTTCAATCTACATCACAATATTGGATACTGTGCGACGTCTTCAATAATAATAATAATAATAATAATAATAACAATAACGATGATGATGATGATGATGATGATGATGATGATGATGATTATGATGATGACGACGGCGATGATGATAATAATGATAATGATAATAATAATCCTAAAGGGGACAAGCTGGCAAAATCGTTAGCTCGCTTGGCAAAATGCTTTTGCGACATATCGTCTGTCTTTACATTCTGTACTGAAATGCCGCCGAGATAGAGTTTTCCTTTCTTTCTATCAAGGCCCATAAAATTAGTTGAACACTGAGGTTGATAAAATCGACTTACCTCTTTCCTGAAATTGCTGGCCTTGTGCAAAAACTTGAAAATAATATCTTTCTACTATTGGCACAGGGCCTGTCGAACCCAAAAGATGAATGGTAAAGTGGAACTCGTCGGAATTTCAACCCAGAATATAAAGAACCCAAAGATATCCAGCTAAATCCGACAATTTGGAGGGGAAGAAGTTAGCTAATTGCACTGATTTCACTGGCATATAGATTTTATCGAGCCTGGAGAGATAAAAGCGAAGTTAACACAAAGGGGAAACGAACTCAGAATTTTAGGATCCAGAAAAATAACACAAGACATTTTTTTGATGCTCTATCGATTTTACCAGTTTGCCAATAATGATCCTTTCTACTATATGCACAGGGACTGAAATTTGAGAGAAGGTTAGTAGATTGCATCGAACCCAGTGTTCAACTGGTACTCATTTTATCGACCCCGAAGGATGAAGGGTAAAGTCGACCTCGGAGGAATTTGAACTCAGAACGTAATGATGGACGAAATGCCGATAAGCATTCTGTCCGGCGTGCTAACGATTCTTTTCTACTCTAGGTACAAGGCTCGAAATTTTGGGGGAGAGGGGCAGTCGATTAGATCGACCTCAGTACGCAATTGGTACTTAATTTATCGACTCAGAAAGGGTGAAATGCAAAGTCGACCTCGGCGGAATTTGAACTCACAACGTATCGGCAGACAAGCATTTTGCCTGGCTTACTAACGATTCTGCCAGCTTGCTAACTTCAGTTTGTCAATAATAATAAGTGAGATTTCTGCCGAGGTCGACTTTGCCTTTCATCCTTTGAAAGGTCGATCAATTAAGTACCAGTTGCATACTGGGTCGATCTAATCGACTGGCCCCTTCCCTGCAAAATTTCGGGCCTTGTGCCTAGAGTAGAAAAGAATAATAGATGAAATATTGGAATCGGTGTTATTTCAATAATTTGGCTGATTTATACTTTCCAAGACGTCTTAGGATAAAGCACAAGTGCAAGTGGCCCCAGCTTGGCCACCGTATGACAAATTATTACCCTAAAAGTCTGTGTTTATAGTTTGGTCATTTGATGATAACATTTCGGTCTAAATGAATGAGAAATGTCACAGCCAAATGTTGCAGGTGTTCATTTGAAAATGACGTAAGGTGCGTGATTGTGTGTGTGTGTGTGTGTGTGTGTGTGTGTGTGTGTGTGTGTATACATATATATCAGCATTTGTATATACATATATATATATATAAAGATATATGTGCGTGTATCTCTGCATACATTCATATATATAAATATATGATTATATGTAAATGTATATGTGTGTATATGCATCTCTTTCTCTCTCCTTATATATATATATATATATATATATACACACACACACGTTTATATACACATGTATGTCTGCTTGTCTGTGCGATTAAATACGCGGAAAAGAGCGACTTCATTTAGTGTGTATGTATGGCGGAGGATGTGACTAAATACATAAACAAACACCTCACACACACACACAGAGAACACATACATATCTATGTATATATATATATAGATCTATATATATATATAGATATATATATATATATACATGGATATATATATATATATATATATATATATTATATATATATATATATATATATTATATATATATATATATATATATATATATATATATATAGCCATTACAAAGTGAAAACAAGTGACCACCCCACTACCATAATAAAACAAGGAAGCGAGAAAGTACAATAATTATAAATGTTTAAGTTGCGGTACATTTGTTTTCAACTTGTGTAGTAAGGAAGTTGTTACAGAAGAAGAAGAAGAAGAAGAAGAAGAAGAAGAAGAAGAAGAAGAAGAAGAAGAAGAAGAAGAAGAAGAGAAGAAGAAGAAGAAGAAGAAGAAGAAGAAGACAAGGAACAGAAAACAAAAAGGGAAAAGAAAAGGAAGGAATAGAAAAAGACAACAAGACAAAGGCGGTGGACGAAAAGCAATAGAAAATTAACATGAGGAACACGTTTCAGCATTGACCGGAACGAACCGCCTACTACTACTAAAAAAAAGAATATAAAAATAAACACAGTAACAACGAAACGAAACGAAACGAAGAACAACAAGTGCAACATGAAAACCAGAATATCAATGGATAAAAAGCAAGAAAAAAAAAGAGGAATAATAACGACAGCAGCAATACGAAGAAGAAGAAAGTTCATCCGATACATTTTCTAAAGCAAACTAGTTTTGTTGTTACTGATGTTGCTGGTGTTGGTGTTG
>NW_021832409.1:60000-75000 GCF_006345805.1 Octopus sinensis | reverse complement strand
CCTTAATGTAGTTCTCAGAGACATTCAGCGTGACAAGTCTGACCAGGGTTCGCACCATTCCGCCGTCGGAGCCTCGTGGAGCTTTAAGTGTTTTCACTCAATAAACATTCACAACGCGCGGTCTGGGAATCGATGCCGCGATCCTATGACCGCGCGTTCGCTGCCCTAACCACTGGGCCATTGCGCCTCCACACTAAAATGATAATAAAGGTTTCAATATGTATATGCATGTACCATAAATATGAGTATGTATGAATGCATGTTCACTGAATAAAGGTAAACATATCGGTGTAGATACATATCGAACACTATCTATATTTCACACACACACACACACACACACACACACACACACACACACACACACACACCACACACACACACAAAATGTAATTTAGATTCAGTTGAATTAGGTACTTAAACTGAGGCGCCTTGTTAGGACGAACTTATTTGCACACTCAGATAATATCAGGTGAGTATCAAACTGTAGGCAGACTTTTTCCCCCTGATTTTCTTACTTTGTATGGGGATGGCATGATCCGACATAGTGAATAAATTTGCCCTTGTTTGCTCCGACATGGACTTTATATAAATATACTTTCCATAATACTTCTGAAGTGCAGATTCCGGAGTAGGTGAATAAAATATAAATGAATAACAAAGAAGCGTCAATTCATTACGTAATAAATGGATGCTTAGACATCTTTGTCACACATTTATATATATATATATATATATATATATATATATGTATATATATGATGTGTTGTGAATTTATGGAAAAAAATCCCATAAAACTCAACAATTTTGTTAAAACTGGAAAAGAGAAGATAAAATAAGGGAATTTTAATTCATGCAGACGATCGTTTCGTACAGAGATATAAAAACCATGCAAATTCATGCTTGAATTTACTTAATTAAATTAATTAAATTAATTCTATATCACCGTACTTTTCAGTGCAAGAAGTATAAATAAAATTTTTACAAAGGACTTGAGAAAGGAAACAGCAGAATAGAATCTAGGAGATTCACATTTATCCTTATGCGAAAAAGAGATGTAAGTCCAGTGAGGGCGTTATAGCCTTTAGTTATAGTTAATACTTAACTGAACTCATAAGGATAAATATGAATATCCTAGATTCTATTCTACTATTTCCTTTCTCAAGCTATTTGTAAAAAATTTGTTTATACTTCTTGCACTGAAAAGTAGTGATATATAATTAATTTAATTAATTTAATTGATTAATTTCAACTACGAATTCGCATGATCTTTATATCTCTGTACGAAACGATCGTCTGCATGAATTAAAATTCTCTTATATATTTTAACATCTTCTCTTGTCTATTTCTAACATAATTGTTGAGTTTTATGGGGTTTCTTTCCATAAATTCACAACACATCATATACAAGTATTATTTTCATATCTTCGCAAATTTACACCTGTAAACTACCAGCATTATATGAAGAATCAATATTAGAAATCTTTTTGAAACCACCTAGTAAAGGTCGAATCTAATTCAACCTTTTACGCCTATATATATATATATATATATATATATATAGGGAGAATTCCCCAAAAGAAAAACAAAAGACGAAGACAGGTAGTGTAGACAACAAACAGATGTATTAGTTTAACGTTTGGGAAGTGAAAAAGACTTTAACGTTTCGAGTCTACGCTCTTCTATATAAAGGAACACAGAAAGAAACAAGGGGAGAAAATAAAGAATGTGTAGTGGCTAGCGAAATTAAATATTGAGGATAGAAATTGATATTAATCAATTAAAACCAGAGGCTTAACATATTTTTAAAATCTTAAGATTAAAAATTATATTACATACAAAATTATATATATGTATATGAATGTATGTATATGTATATGCATATATACATATGCATGCGAGTGTGTCATTAAGTCTATTTATGTATATATACATGTCATATGCATCAGTAGATATGAATGCATGTGTATTACGCAAAAATATGTATGTCTGTGAGCATACAAATTTGAAACGTGGCAGTAAAGTTTTAAAGGCACATAAATGCGTGTATGTGTGCACTTTATGTACGGGGTGTTCAAACTAAATATCACGCTTTTTTATGTCTGTCTTTTTCAAGGACACATCGATTTATTGGTGAACGGTCAACAACGCTGGCGGGTATATAGATAAAGAAAAATTTAGAGGAAAAATATAGAGGATTGGAAGCCTCCTGTATATTACAGAAATGTTAGCAGTCTCACGATGATTGGAGGCGCAATGGCCCAGTGGTTAGGGCAGCAGACTCGCGGTCAGAGGATCGCGGTTTCGATTCCCAGACCGGGCGTTGTGTATGTTTATTGAACGAAAACACCTAAAGCTCCACGAGGCTCCGTCAGGTGGTGGTGGCGACCCCTGTTGTACTCTTTCGCCCCAACTTTCTCTCACTCTTTCTTCCTGTTTCTTGGGTAACGCTGCGATGGAGTGGTGTCCCGTCCAGCTGGGGGAATCACAGAACCAGGAAACCGGGCCCATGAGCCTGGCTAGGCTTGAAAAGGGCGCATAAATAATAAAGATTATTAGCACCAGGTATCAAGATAGTCACATCATGATTACTGCTCAATGCTTCATGAACATTGAAAAGGCTGTAAGATGTTCACATGGACATCATGAAAACCATATCCCGCCAGAATGTGATGGTCCTTGGCTGTATCTCCAGTGATGATGATGTCGTACCGCCGCATATCTTTGAACAAGGGTTTAGGACAAATTCAGATGTCTACGTGAAGCTGCTGGAGATAGTGGTAAAATTCTGGTTGAAAAGAGTTGCTTCCAGAAATCCATATTTGTTGCAGAAGGAGACGAGTGTTGCTGTTCAATGCCAATTACTGACTTATCATCCTTGTTCCTGCCTGAATCATAATGATGAATGATTTCCCTCAGTGAAGTAATTCTGTCACCTTTACATCCGACTGGAACACTCGAAATTGAAACTTTTTGAAGCGATATCTTTCAAAATTTGTTGGAAGAAATTCCCCTGCCACGTTTCTTGTTGACGAAACATTTTAACTTGTGTTGCTTGAAGAATTAGCTCTATTCGTAAAAATTGATTCTTCAACACTAATGAAAGACTCGTTGCATATTGATTCTTACAAATATCTTCCTTGGTTGTAGCTAAGTTTGGAGAGATGAGGGGTCTGTACGGGGTGAATTTACGAATGCTGGGATCAAACCCGAATAGACCGTTTGACAATACTTGCTAAGTAAGTAAAAATAAACGAATAAATATTTAAATAAATTAAGAGAATATTAACCAAAATAAATAATGAATAAAAGACAATGAAAAAAAGAAGAAATTGACGAAAAGAGTCATAAGAAGATGTCGGAGAATTTCTACTTCATCAGCCCCAATTTCTGGATTCCTAATTTTCCCCCCGATTATAATATCCGGGATTAATATATGTGTGGGGTGGTTGATAAACACGCCAACCACTTTGCCTAGCTACCAAGGCCGAGGTTGGGTGCAGCATCAAGGAAGTTTTCGAAGATCTTCCCACGCACACGGTGATAAACGCCTGTGTTACCCGGAGCCGTCATGAAGTTAAAGGCAGCTACATTTTGAAAACTGTTACCCCTCCCAGCCATAATCTACTTGATAATTTCTGATTTTTTCTTAATACTTTCATTCTTTTCTTTTATGTAAACTGTCAACTTCTGCCCCATAACTTTGTACATGTATCTTTCGGGCTGTGAGGTAAAAAGATTGATTCGCAACCACATATGTTCCGGATTCAATCCCACTGTGTGAGTTGTTTGATTAGACGGAAACTGAAAGAAGCCCGTCACGTATATATATATATAGACTCATACGTTTATATATATATATAATATATATATATATATATATACATATATACGTGTGTGAGTGTCTTTGTGCTTGTGTTTGCGTTTGTACCCTATCACCGTTCGACAGCCGGTGCTGGTGTGTACGCAGGTGTAACCTAGCGGTTCTGCATAAGAGACCGATAGAATAAGCTCTAGGCTTTAAAAAGTAAGTACAGCGGTGCCACAGTATGGACGCAGCCAAATGACTGAAACAGGTGAAATATAAAAAAATATATGAATGTGTATATATATGAAAAACTCGAATATATATATATATAAATATGCCCCCCCCCAAAAAAAAAGGAAAAATACTAAGTAAAAACGTCTATATATATATGCATTCTTATATTATAATAAAATGTATAATGAGATAAAAAAAACTTTTGGGACATAATATAGAAAGCAAGTTCTATCTGTTTTCTTTAGGGGACCAAACACGTAACAAAAATTTTGTCACATGAGGGCATGATCCGAAATGTTCTGTCCTTGAGTTTAGACATGTAGTAGGGTCTAAGCTGCTTTTCCAGATAAGCCATCTCTCCATGTCGCATAGACGGCACTTTCCGCTGCCGTTGGTGTAGGGCTTACATTTGGCCAAAATCTTCCAATGGATGTTATAATCAAAACCCTTATCTTTTAAAGACCAAATATGATTAGATAATTTTGTCGCTTTTCTTTTGTTCCAGTGCCTAAAACTCCAGGTGTGGTTATTGAACCTGGCATTGAAATTACCCTCTGTAAGGCCCACGTATTTCTTCGTCGAAACGGTGTCTTTAGTGGTTATAGAGTCCACGGTAGCTTCATAGATGATGGTCTCGGACATGCAAGCTCCATTTAGCGGGCACAATTTTTTATTCCTGCATGAACAGCTGTTTTCTTGTTGTAGTTTTTTTGTTTTATGTGTGATTATATTTTTAAAACTGGTAGTTGAACTAAAACTAATTTTTAAATTGTGTTTATTGAAGAGTTTCCTATAAGTATGGTTAACTGGAAAATGTCTATCTATCAGTGTTAAGAAATATTTACCTATATTGAAGGTCATATTATTTTATAGATAAATTTCCTCTATGTACATAATATTGAGGTCTCTTTCTTTCTTTTGTTATCTTACCGTTTTTACCAATATATATATATATATATATATATACGTATATACATACATGCATACGTACATACATACACACACACACTATATATATATATATATATATATATATATATATTATTTAAAACAACTTGATACAGTTCCATCCGAGTAAAGGTTTTGTAGACCTTTAACAGAAGTCTCAAAAAGAGGGACTTCTGGTAGAAGGCTGCGAAACCTTAAGTCACAAGGAACCGTATCAAGCTCCTACTAAATGTTATGAGTGCCCTTTTCTTTCCTTTGTCCTCTTACCACTCACTCATTCATGCATATACACACACATATAAAATACACATGTGCATATATCCTGGTAAGTCGCACTCATTCACGGTGTTGCTTCAGTACGACCGTGTGTTAATATATATATACACACGCATATATAACACATATGTAGATATATATGCATGTATGCGTATCGTACATTGGATTATGTAAGAATGCATACGTATTACATAAAGATATACATAGGAGATAGAGAGAGAGGCAGTGTGTGTGTGTGTGTGTGTGTACAAATCTGACAATGGAATTTCACTTATATATTTGAAGTATTTCACAAAACCAACCAATCGTGTATTAGGTGTGTTCCACATGTACTCCCATATACAGGGGGCACCGAATACTACAGCTGTATTTATACAACTGCAGAGCATAATTACAGATCTGATATTTACTGCCGATATTTCACATCGAGTATATTCAGATGATTTATCGAGTATTGAATTAAATACGATTTCACAAGGCTGTATAAATACTTATCTTTGCAAGAGATATTTTGGTTTTATCTCCTGGTTTTTGTTTAATTATCTAAGATCTCTTGTTTCTCTTTCTCATTCAATTATTGTCGCCTGTCTGCCTGTCACGCTCTCTATCTTTATATTTGTCTGTCTGAATGCCACTCTCTCTCTTTATCTATCTATCTGTGTGTCTGTCTATCTATCACGCTGTCTGTCACTGTCCGTGTGTATCTATCTAGCTCTATGTCAGTACGGATGTTTGTCTGTGTATTTATCTATCTATCTATCTATCTATCTATCTATCTATCTATCTATCTATCTATCTATCTATCTATCTATCTATCTATCTATCTATCTAAACCAAACCAACCCCACTTTTTTATCCCCAAAAAGAAAAGCTCTACCTTGTAATTTGTCCCGTCTGTGTGCAGCCCTGTGTGGCTAATAAAGAAATATATATATGTATGTATGTATGTATGTATGTATGTATCTATCTATCTATCTATCTATCTATCTATCTATCTATCTATCTATCTATCTATCTATCTATCTATCTATCTATCTATCTATCTATCTATCTATCTATCTATCTATCTGTCTGTTTGTCTGTCTGTCTGTCTGTCTGACTGTTTATCTATCTATCTATCTATATATATATATCTGTCAGTCTGTCTGTCTGTTTGTCGATCAATCGATCTCTCTCTGCCCATTGATGTCTTTTAAACAAGTCTAAAACTACCACCGCTATATCCCCCCCCACCACCACCAAACACCCATCTCTTCTACCACTACCAGCATCATCGTCATCACCACTCTCACCACGACCAACGTTTAAGACGATAGCAACCAGCACAACGACAACGACGACGACCACCACCACCACCACCATCATCCCCATCCCCACCACTATCACCACCAGTACAACCCATACCAGTTCAGCATCTAGAACCAACAGTACCACTAACACATCTACTACTACGGACATTCCTCCCCACCACGCTCAGCATCACGCTCACTGCTACTACCATTGAAACGAATGCATGAAATTGACAGTCTTTAACACAACCACCGCACCATCCCGGTGCCACAACCGCCACCACCAACACCAACACCACCAACACCAGCACCAACACCACCACAACCTGTAGCAACAACATGGCGACTATTACCACCACTATCTTCGTAATCAACATTACCACTACCCGTACTGTAAAATGTATCAACATCACCACAAAATCTCTCCCCTCCACCATCACCACCACTACAACCACCACCACTTCCGCCACCACTACCATTACCCTACCACCGCGCCCACCACCGTATCATCTCAGTACCATCACTCCCATCACCACCAACACCACCACCAACACCACCACCAACACCACCACCGCCACCACCAGCCTTACCACCGCGTCCACCACCATATCCTCTGAGTGCCACCACCACCATATCCTCTGAGTGCCACCACCACCACCATCACTAATACCGCAACTACTACCACAGCTGTCTCTAGAATCAACAGTACCGCTACCATCATTGCTACTACCATTACTACAACCACTACCACAACCAAAGCCACCACCACCACTACTACAACAGTTTGCAATGTCGCCGCTAACGCCATCACTTAGACCCCTTCCACAATCTGCCACGCCACCTACACCAGCACCAGTACCACAGTATCACTTCAACATTATCGCCATCACCAAAACTACAACCGCCACCGCAACCACTACTGTAATCGAGGATGAACCATCACCACCGCCACCGTCATACTATCCCGTTATTATATTACCACTATAACCACCACTACCATTATCACGGCACCACCTGTATCACTACCACCACCACCACCACCATGATCCCCTTCACACACCTCACTTTCCCACCCCCACCCAGACACCTAACATTGTATTGTATTGATTCCTTCACAATGCCAAAAGGAATGAAATTGGCTTGAAGTCACATTTGAAACCTTGCACACCATTTAAATATCAATACAATTGTCACACTTCTTTTGTGTGAATTTCTCCTTCTGCCCCCCTTGACCAGACGCAATCTCTCTGTCTCTATCTCTCTCTCTCTCTCTCTCTCTGCCTGTCTATCTGTCTGTCTGTCTGTCTGCCCCTCTCTCTCTCTCTCTCTCTCTCTCTCTTGCACTGACTTTTTCTTTTCTGTTCCTTCTCTCTGTTTCTAAGTCTGCCTTTATCACACATATACCATCTCTTTGTCTCTCTTTGTCTCTCTTTCTCTCTCTTTCTCTCTGTCAATCCACAAATTTCTTTTCCCATCTTTTTACTACCAATGTCTATATCTCTGTCACTGCCTTTATCACGCACGCACCACTTCCCTCCATCTTTCTCCATCTCTGTCTATCTGTTTCGATAACTCCCCTTCTCTCTCTCTCTCTTTCTCCCTTCCTCTCTCTCTCTCTCCCTTAATCCACAAATTTCATTTCCCATCTTTTTCTCTCAACGTCCGTATCTCTGTCACTGTCTTTAATCACGAGCGCACCACTTCCCTTCGTCTTTCTGCCTCTCTGTCTCTCTATTACGATAACTCTCCCTCTCTCTTTCTTTCTCTCTCTGTCTCTCCCACTCTCTCTCTATTTTTTTAACTCCACCACATACACACACATACAGACGCACACACACGATCAACGTTCTGTCTCTCTTTTTCTCTCTCTCTCTCCACGTATATTTCTCCCGCTAACACTGATTCACTGTGTCTTTATTTCTCTTGCTGTGTGTCTCAGACGCACAACATTTCTCTCTCTTTCTCCCTCCCTCTCTCTGTTTATCTCTCTCCCTTACTTTCTTCACTCTCTGCCTTCTTCCCCTTCTCTTACTCTTTCTCTATCGCTCTCATCCTCTTTCTATCTTTCTCTTCCTTTCCTTCTTCTAAGCATCACATCACATTTCTTTCTTTCCCCTACATTATCACAAAGCAGCTCACCTCCACATCTCCATGCACCAGCTTCCAACATTATCATATCTGTCCCCTACATTATCTCCTCCTGCATTTCTCTCTATCTCTCCTCGCCACATTATCATGTTCCACTCGGTTTTCTTTCGACATTATCATATCAACCCGCCCTCTCTCTCTCTCTCGCTCTCTTTCTGTTTATGTGTGTGACTCTCTCTCTCTCTCTCTCTCTCTCTCTTTCTCTCTGTGTGTCTGTCTCTCTTTCTCCGGTGTGTCCTGTTTCTGTTTTCTCTCCTCTCTTTTCTGTGTATGTGTGTGTGTGACTCTCTCTCTCTCTCTCTCTCTCCTCTCCTCTCTCTCTCTCTCTCTGTTTGTGTGTGTATGAGCGTGTGAGTATATCTCTCTCTATATCTCTTTCTCTGTGTTTATGTGTCTCACTCTCCTTCTGTTTATGTGTGTCTCTCTTTCTGTGTGTGTGTGCATCACACTCTCTCACACACTCTCTCTCTCCTTTCTCTCCCTCCTTTCTCTCCCTCCCACTCTCCCCCTCTACCCCCTCTCCCTCTCTCTCTTACTATTTTCGCTCTTCCTTATCACGTATTTCTCTTTCATATTCTCTTTTCCCTCCTCCACGTTATCAAGCTCCGTTTTCTTTTCGCGCCTTCAAACTTTCAAACTCTCTCTCCCTCTCTTTCTGTCTATCCCTCTCACTGCCTCTCTGTCTCTCTGTCTCTGCTTCTCTCACCTTCTTTCTCTACCATCATTTCTACATTATCATTTTCTGTTTCATCTTTTCTTTATCCATATTATCATACTCCCCCACCCCCACCGCTTCATGTTAATTTATGTTCTGCATACATTATTGCCCATATTAATACATTGTATTTCTTTTTCTCCATTTTCTCGACATTATTATGCTCAGTCACGTGTCTCTCTTGTCCACATTATCATGTACATTCTCGCTCTATCACCAGCACCATCATGTTCTATCTCACTTCTCCACTTTATTATGCTCTCTGCCTTTCCCTCTTCTTTTTCTGTTTCCTCGAAATTAGCATAAATATAATATTCTGTTCTCATTCATTTTCATGTTATTATGTGCCGTCTTTTCTCTCAGTGTCACTCTGAAATGACTATGCCCTATCTATCTATCTATCTATCTATCTATCTATCTATCTATCTATCTATCTATCTATCTATCTATCTATCTATCTATCTATCTATCTATCTATCTATCTATCTATCTATCTATCTATCTATCTATCTATCTATCTATCTCTATCTATCTATCTATCTATCTATCTATCTATCTATCTATCTATCTAGATATAGATAGATATATCTATATCTATTTATCTATCTATCCATCCATCTATCTATCTGCCTATCTATCTATCTATCCGTCTGTCTATCTGTCTATCTATCTATATATCTATTCATCCATCCATCCATCTATCTATTTTTTTTTTCATCTCCCCTTTTTTTTTAACCCCCCCTTTTTTTGTCCTCTTTCTCTCCTTTTACGATCCCTTTTGATCGAAACTCCGCCTTCTTTTTTTTTTTTTTTAAACCTTCAAAAGAAAAGCTCTACCTTGTAATTTGTTCTATCTGTGTGCAGCCCTATGTGGCTAATAAAGAAACATATCTATCTATCTATCTATCTATCTATCTATCTATCTATCTAGATATAGATAGATATATCTATATCTATTTATCTATCTATCTATCCATCCATCTATCTATCTGCCTATCTATCTATCTATCCGTCTGTCTGCTGTCTATCTATCTATCTATCTATCTATCCATCTATATATCTATTCATCCATCCATCCATCCATCTATCTATCTATCTATTATCATCTATCTATCTATCTATCTATCTATCATCTATCTATCTATCTATATCTATCTATATCTAATATATATAATATATATATATAATTATATATATATATATCCATCCATCCATCCATCCATCCATATCGTCACGCCTCCTTCCTTCAAACGGGAAGGAAGAGCTATTTTTATCATACTTGTGGCTATGGCGAAAGAATGTATCTGGTGGACGCGCCTGAAAGGATTAGAGACAAACACTTTCCTCTCTGGTCAATCTCTCATCAACTTCTTCAAGTATCACTTGAAGAGGAAAGTGAGAGTAGAGAGGCAAGTTTTGTCTAGTGAATGTTTTAAAAAAAGATGGGTGAATGTAGTAAGATTGGCACGTATGAATGACGAAGCCACCTTGACTATGATTCTATGAACCGTAAAAATCAATACAGAGAGTTGCTTATTTGCAAAAAAAAAAGAAATATAACATGTGACTTCATTGACCGAGGTTACCATGGTCTTTTCCGTAGGCTTTTCTTTCCACGGATAAACCTCACCTGTCCTCCCCTTTACACTTCATATTGACATTTCTGTGATAACGATCCCTATTGATCTCATTTTTTGTCCTTCCCCCCACCTTTTTTTTTTAATTATATCCCCCCCTTAGTTTGTCCTCCTTCTTTCCATTTACGATCCCTTTTGATCGAAAACCAAACCCCTTTCTTTTACACCCAAAAGAAAAGCTCTACCTTGTAATTTTGTCCTGTCTGTGTGCAGCCCTGTGTGGCTAATAAATAAACATATCTATCTATCTATCTATCTATCTATCTATCTATCTATCTATCTATCTATCTATCTATCTATCTATCTATCTATCTATCTATCTATATATATATATATATATATATATATATATATACATATATATATATATATATATATATATATCCATCCATCCATCCATCCATCCATATCGTCACGCCTCCTTCCTTCAAACGGGAAGGAAGAGCTATTTTTATCATACTTGTGGCTATGGCGAAAGAATGTATCTGGTGACGCGCGCCTGAAAGGATTAGAGACAACACTTTCCTCTCTCTCTGGTCAATCTCTCATCAACTTCTTCAAGTATCACTTGAAGAGGAAAGTGAGAGTAGAGAGGCAAGTTTTGTCTAGTGAATGTTTTAAAAAAGATGGGTGAATGTAGTAAGATTGGCACGTATGAATGACGAAGCCACCTTGACTATGATTCTATGAACCGTAAAAATCAATACAGAGAGTTGCTTATTTGCAAAAAAAAAAAAAAATATAACATGTGACTTCATTGACCGAGGTTACCATGGTCTTTTCCGTAGGCTTTCTTTCCACGGATAAACCTCACCTGTCCTCCCCTTTACACTTCATATTGACATTTCTGTGATAACGATCCCTATTGATCTCATTTTTTGTCCTTCCCCCCACCTTTTTTTTTAATTATATCCCCCCCTTAGTTTGTCCTCCTTCTTTCCATTTACGATCCCTTTTGATCGAAAACCAAACCCCTTTCTTTTACACCCAAAAGAAAAGCTCTACCTTGTAATTTTGTCCTGTCTGTGTGCAGCCCTGTGTGGCTAATAAATAAACATATCTATCTATCTATCTATCTATCTATCTATCTATCTACTTATTGATATCTCCTTTTCCTGCCTTTTATCTCCCAACCCTCTCACCATTCCCCCTCTCTCTCTCTCCACACTCACTCTCCCCCACTCTCTCTCTCTCAACATCCCTTCCTCCATTATCTCAGACTGTATCGCTTCCCCTACGTGTTGCTCATTGAAATCATCCAACGACCATTGGAAAGAGGAGTTTATCATTCTGGAAACAGGCACACGCGGTCGGCTGTCCAGTAAAAAGAAACACAAAACCCTACATATACCATATCTGTATGGACAAGAAATTCTGCCCTGATGACCCTTCAAATGCTACATAGGATCAAGAGGGATATGGGGTTCGAGTCTGACCAAAAATCCACCAGATGATATCTAATGCTATTTTAGTTTTCCTCTTCGCTCTTTCCTTCTCCTCTCACTACGCCTCACCCTGTCTGGTTTTTCTTCATTGTTTTCTTCCCCTCTCTTACACACATTTACTCTTTCTCCTTTCTTCCTCTCTCTCTTTCTTCATTCTCTCCCTCTCCTTAACACAGACTGTCTTGCTCCCTTCAACTCTTATTTTTCTCTCTCACCCACGCCCTTTCTCCTTTTCTTCTCTCTCTTTCTCAATCTTTTCTAATCTTTTTTCCTCCTTCTAAGATTTCCCATTTACAATCTTTCTTCTCCCATAATTTTTTCTTTCTCCTCTCATTCTTTATATTTTATCTCTTTTTATTCTGCCTCTCTTTCTCTCTTTCATTTTATGCACTTCTCTCTTTATTCTTGCTTCTTCTTCTATTTTCTCGTATAGCCATTCCTTCTCTCCTTTTGCTTTTCTCTATTTCCATCTCTGTTAACCTCTCTCTCTTACATTATCTGCTTAGAAAAGAAGCTTGCTTCCCAACCATATGGTTCAGTCCCACTGCGTGGTAACTTCGGCAACTCTCTACCGCTATTGCCTCGGGTCGGTCAAATTCTTGGGAGTGGATGCGGTGGACAGAAATTAAAAGAAACTAGTCATATATATATATATATATATATTATATATATATATATATATGTGGTATATATATATATATATATATATATATATGTATATGTATATATATATATATATATGTATATATATGTATATATGCATGTATGTATATATGCATGTATGTATATATGATTGTGTTTGTTTTTGTGTATGTGTATGTGCGTCTTTGTATCTGTGTTTTTCACTCATCAACGCGTGATAACCGGTGTTGGTGTGTTTACGACCCCGTGACATAGCGTCTTGACAAAAAAAGAAGCGATAGAATGAGTACCAGCGGTGCCCCACCATGACTGTAGTGTAATGAATGAAGCAGGTAAAAATATAAAATATAAAAGATACTGTCTCCTTCACTTTGTCTCTGTCTCTTTTTCTCTCTCTATCTATCTCTCTCTGCCTGTCTGTCTCCTCTTCTCTCTCTCGCTCCATACCTCATCTCTTTTCTTTCTTCTTCTTCTTCTTCTTCTTCTCTTCTTCTCTTCTTCTTCTTCTTCTTCTTCTTCTTCTTTCTCCTTCTTCTTCTTCTTCTTCTTCTTCTTCTTCTTCTTCTCTCTTTCTACTTTACTCATACCCTCTTTCAACGTCTCGACCCCACTGACTCGCCTCACCCTCTCCCCTTTACTTACAAAATATGATTGAGTCTGCCTTCTTTTTCACCGTTTCTGTCATTCCATTTACATAACAGCACCGTCATTATCACTACCTTCACCGCCACAATATCATCACAACCAGCACCCCCACCCCCCACACTGCCACCATAATCCCCACTCCACTACCATCCCCTCCACACTAACACCATAGTAACAATCACCATCGCTACCAAGACAATCTCCACGGCTGTTACAAATACTCAAGCATCATCACCGCCATCGCTACCCATAAAGTCTCCTGCAGCCACCATTATATCCCTCATCCCTATCACGCCACCACCGTTACGACGACAACCACCACCATCACAACTACCAACAACAACAACAACATCCCCACCACAACCACAACCACCACCAACAAGAACAATACCACCACCACCACCATCAATTCGTCATTAGCCTCCAACAATCTTACCTCAACCCTTACCCTGCCTAATCAAATGAGGCGGAAGTTTACGAACTCTCGGCCTTTATAATCTAGATACCCCTAAGAAAAGAACAAACTCCCTTAGCAGAGGATTATATCGTGAAAACTAGCTGCGAGTCTGTCGCGTAATGAACGACCACAGCATAGAGAAAAATTTAAGAAAGATCTAATTAGCATATTTTAAGTATTTAACTTAGAGATGACCGTTAGCACTAATTTTTGAAACGCCAATTTTTTTGAGACATTGCATTAGACTTCACTACAGGCGAGTATTATTGTATAAAAGAAAACAAAATAAGGATATAAAATATATAGAGAGAAACGTTAACAATCCACTTGTAATCATTAAAAAGCTCAATACGCAATAAGCGCAGGAGAATATCTAACTTATCCTCCGATATGTACACAGCTAATCGAATCGAACCCTTAGTATAATAACGCTTTAAAAAGAAGTGGATACAAATAAAAAAAATAACTAGATTATATGGAAAATGCACCGCAAATAGGAATAGAAAAAATTAACTATCATATCGTTATCGTTTAACCCCTTCACCCATATTGTATGATCATAGAATGTAATATAGCTGGCAATTTTCTGTGCCTGGTAAATAAATGTGCTAACCGTAACTCATAAATAACATGCACTCTTGAATAAGAATGATGTTTAAGTTATTCAGCTGCTTAAATGATATAATATCTCAAACGGCCAATAAAAAAACAGCTTAGAAACAAAAATACTGGAACCCAACTGTGGAAATGAAATTG
>NW_021832409.1:52500-55000 GCF_006345805.1 Octopus sinensis | reverse complement strand
ATGAGGATGAGGAGGAGGAGGTTGGTGATGATTAAAGATGGTGATGCTAAGGCCGAAGATGAAGGTGAGGATGATAACAGCAGTGGTAGTGGCGATAAGGAGGCGATGCTAGCGGGTGGTGGGGATGTTGGCGCGCCGGTGCTGGTGACGAATTTGATATAACGATGTCGATGACGATGAAGATACATATACGATGATGATGATACCTATAGTCGATTTATTATTTGCCGGAAACGATGGACAAAGTGACATAAGAAGAATCAATTTTCTTTAAAAAAAAGAACAAACACCCCACCCCCACCCCAAATAAAGCGAGAACTGATATATTGTGGCGAGAGTATAAGAAAACAGGTATTAGATCAAGAAGGAAAGGAAACAGAAATATATCGTTCGGATAGGGTAACCTTATACTAGGCTCCGTAAACCAAATTATCCAAATAGACAATGGCAAAAGCACTGCGCCAGTTGTGCTATGCAGTCAACAGGTACACGATGAGGACGGCGTTATTCGCACTTTTCTTAGAAACCTTTCAGGAAATTTCCCAGAGCTCATACCTTCATCTGCACCCCTAACGTGTCACTTAAGTCCTTTGCCAGTTGTGGTACGCAGCCAACAAGTTCACAGTGAGAGTACACCCAGACACGCCTTCCTCTTATATTATTCAGAAAATTCACTGGACCGTTATCACCACCCTCTCCATCCTAAATTTCGTTTTCCTTGAGTAGAACTTATCAACTTCTTCAGCCAGAAAAAAGAAGTGTATATCCTCAGTTCTTTTACTCATATTCAGCATAAAATCCTTCAATAATTTTCATGACTTTTCGACACCTTCCCGTGATTCTAGCGATGGACACGTCAGATAGCTAGATTAATCTTTCTCGCAAAACAAAGAAATTGTTACAGATCTTTGCGGCGACTTGACAAAGTCGTTAGAAAGTCGAATAGAATAACTCGTGGAATTGTTCTGATTCCCCGAGCTTTGATTTCAAGTTCTGTCATGCTCAAATTGCTTTCCTGGAGTCGGAGAAGACGAAGAAAATATAGATTCTAGCGATGGAAGTGGATTTGCGAAAATATAAGAACGGTCGACTGCATTCGGACCGCATGTCTTACACTAGTTCTGTGCCTTCTGTGCTCAAATCCCGCCATCTTCTGCTTGGGTCATCGACTTAATCATTCAGCTATCCAAAATCCTTTATCGAAGGAAACCTTAGACTCTCAACAATGTGTTTTTCAATGACAAATAACCTACTGGCACCTTTTTCATCTTCATATATTTTTGCTCTTTGATTTCTCTTTGAAAGGTTCCTCCACCTTTTTGGCAGGTATCTTTATTTAAAACTTTGCTGAATGCTACGATCCAGCAGAGATATCAGCGCGTGTGGCAAAATACATTCGATGATCCATGAAATAAGTACCAGTTATGCACTGAGGTCAATGTAATCGATTCACACCTCCACCGAACGTGCAGGCCTGGTGCCAAAATTTGAAACCATTATTATCATCATTATTATTATTAGAGAGCTGGCAGTTTCGTTAGCACGCCAGGAATAATGCTTAGCGGCATTTCGTCCGTCCTTACGTTATGAGTTCAAATTTCGCCGATGTCGATATTGCCTTTCGTTCTTTCGGGTTCAATGAGATAAATACCAGTTACGCACTGGGGTCGATGTAATCGACTTAACCTCAATCCTAAAATTCCAGGCCTTGCGCCTATAGTAAAAAAGGTTTATTATTATCATTATTAGCATGCCAGACAAAATGCTTAGTGATATATTTCGTCTTTCTTTACGTTCTGAGTTCAATTTCCTTCGAGGTTGACTTTACTTTTCATCTTTCCAGGCTCGTAAAAATAAGTTGAGTAATGGGGCCGATGTAATAGCCTAACATGCTCCCTCCGAAATTGCTGGCCTTGTGCCAAAATGTGAAACCATTATTATTGTTATTGTTGTTGTTGTTGTTACTGTTGTAAAGTAGAAGCATTGTAGCTGTAGTCGGTGTATTCACTCCAAGCTCCTTAAACCTAAGATCAAAGTCGTTTAGGCCATGGCCTCAGTGCAAAGTATCTGTAACTTATAAGTTCATAAAATTCATTGTTATTTCTAGCAAAGCAAGCAACCACATAGAAAAGCCTCGGTATTTAGAAAACAGCAAAAGTATTGGGTTGTCCGGAAAGTTCATGCCGATTTATAGTAGCTTACCTTTCAACATATTTTAGAACATGGTTGAGTCCATGAAATAGGATTTGACTACACCTCCATTTAGAGCAGTTTAAGCTATCTTTTCGTGGAAGAAGGTTTAAGTTCCTATAATCTGTGTTAATTCTGTAACCCTTTAAAATGGAAGATAAAAATGTTCATTTTCGGCTCTTGATGATTTGGGAATCAGACAAAAATTGCTGCAGCTCGGCTGGGATGTGTTACCGTACCCTCCATATTCACCAGATATTGCTCCTTCGGATTTCAACTTATTCAGGTCTCTGCCGAATAGTCTTAATGG
>NW_021832409.1:32500-47500 GCF_006345805.1 Octopus sinensis | reverse complement strand
CGTGACATTGCTTAAATGCGTGTACCCGCATTAATGTTGATAATTCTTTCAAAAAGTACATTTCTCCTCTCAAACTCTCTCTGTTCGGTACAACACACACACACACACACACACATAAATATATCACCCGCTCTCTCTCTCTCTCTCTCTCTCTCTCTCTCTCTCTCTCTCTATCTATCTATCTATCTATCAATCTATTTATTTATCCATCCACTCCCCTCTCTATTATCTATCTATACATACATACATGCATACATACATTTATATATATATATATATACATACATACATACATACATACATACACATATATATATATATACATATATACGTATATATATATACATATGCATATGTCTGTTAATCAACCATTCCATCAATCACTCGATCAATCAAACAAGCTTTCTACTTTTCTATCAATCTATTTCTCCATCTTCCTGTTTGTATGTTTGTCTGACTGTGTGTCTGTCTACCTGTCCATCTCCCTCTTTTACCCATTTTCTCCCCATCCATCACTTTTGTCTCTCCCTCTCTCTCCCTCTGACTCTCTCTCTCTCTCTCTCTCTCTCTCCGCATCTCTCTTTTCCATGTCTTATTGAATACATATTCTACTTATGCAGCCCAATCACAAGTTTACTCAGTTACGTATATCCGTTGTTTTCGTTTTTAGTCGTTTTCGTTGCTGAAGAAGTGCCACCACTAACAACCACCACCACCACAACCACCACCACCACCACCACTAACAACCACCACCACTAACAACCACCACCACCACTAACAACCAGCAACAGCAGCAGGAACTTGAAACACGTGACTGCTGAAATGAAAACAAGAAAATTACTCATTTCGAAGTAAAACAAACATTTCAATCTATAAATATAATTTTACACCTCGGAGCAAAAAATGTCCAGTTGTAGACAAACACCAACAAAGAAACTCGTACATTCAACAAAAAACTTGAAACAACCATTAAATGATATAAAGTACTAAACCACTTGTTGTTGTTGTTGTCGTTGTTTATATAAAAGTCTTCCTTGATTGCGCAGGTATCAAATAAATGAAATTTCCGCCTTGGACGGTTTGGCATTCGGTTCTTGCTTTTTGCTATAAGCGGGAGAATTGTGGCAATGGTGATGTTGATCGTCTTCGCTCGTCCCACGGTTGAATATCGAGTTCTTCCATTAACTGAATTTTCTATCCGTGAAATAATGTACAAGTGGCTGATTATTCTATCCACTCGGGTATTCGGAACTTAATCTTCGTGCAGTATCAGTGTGACGCAGTTGCCAACAAGACTGTGCCTTTCTACTTCCAGTTATTCCATTTCCCGTTGCCTCAATCTGGGCAATTGAATAGAGCGTCAGTTTTGGTGCAGTTATGTCCTCTCATCTGGGAAACCCTGGATGTTCCGCAAGATCAAGTTTGAAAAGACTTACATACGAACCTTTTTGTTTCTTTTTTGTTTCTTTTTCCGAAAACCATGCTTCATAGGTACTAAAACATTTAGCGAAAGAATGGGAGAGGCTTCTAAGTAATATCTTTTGCGGCATCCTAGACTTGGAAAACACTGTCAACACTTCCTTTGCAAAACTTAACATGTACTCTAATAAACTGTTGAATGTACTCTAATATACATGCACTCTTGAATGAACATTTAATTTAATGGCAACTTGTTTTATATCAGCCAGGTTTCCTTCAGTATTCGGGAGTCGATATTCCATGATTCACCACATCCCTCTCTGTTGTATAGCATACATGCAATCAGCCAAGCTCTAGTTTCCGGGCTATCCTTTGATGTCATCAGTACACAATTTTTTTTTAGCAGCCGTTTGCACCCGGCCCATCGGCACTTCCTGTCAGGATTGTCTTTGGCAATAACACAAGACAAATCGTATCTCTAAAAATATAACTTTTGGATTTCATTTCCAACAATCGGTGTCTTTGAACTTTCAGGTTTTCCAATAAAAGTGATTGTTACCCTATCTTTCCAGCTTATACTGTCAATGTTCCAAAAAGTATATGGAGAGGAGTGTATGGTAACAATCCGGATACTTATTGATCAGACCAGTAGTCTATCCGATCATGTTTTACATCGCTGGTCACGATGCACTTCTGACTGATCGGAAAGGAACGTCGCTGCAGGGCTACCCATTTACGGCAGATTGAGCTGGAGTAACGTTGAATAAAATGTTTTGCTCAAGTACACAGTGAGCTGCCCTGTTCCGGAACCGAAACCACGATCTAATGTTCGTGAGTGCAACACTCTAACCATTAGGACACGTACCACCAAACACGCACGCATACACACACACACAACGTACACACACATACACAAAACGTACACACACACACAATGCATACATACACATATACATATATAATTTAGGCTACGCTAAATAAAATAGGAATACGGGCGATATGTCAGGCACAGAATATTCACCAATGTCTTTCATTGACGCAATGAATGCAAAGCATGTATGAACAATAAGACAAGAAGAAAACACGATGTTATCAACAGTATCTCTGAAAAATCTACAATGCCCGAAATATTAAGCATACAATATCACATAGATGATACAAGGAAGAGTTAAAGATGAAGGATTTCAAAATAAATATATCGATTTATCGATGGAGAATAGCAAAGCTGGAATAGCATTTGTATATTTTTTTATATTATACTCGGTTATTATATCGTGTCTCTTTTTTAATTGAATTATTTTTCATCGCATGAGTCACATCTAGAAGAGTAGAGGAGGAGGAGGAGGGTAGGAGGAGAGGAGGCGAAAATAATAAATAGATAAAGGAGAAGAATAGCAATAAATTCTAGAATATTAATACAAATAATATTAGGAAAAAATAATAAATGAAAAAAATTAATATCAATAACAACAATAAAAAATATTTACAACAACACAAAAGAACAAGAACAACACAAACAAGGTAAAAAAGCTGGGCAGAGAATGGAAGGAAATATTAAAAGATATAAAATGGAAAATGATATTAAAATGTAATTGCTAATAATAATAATAATAATAATAATGATGATTATAATAATAATAATAATAATAATAATAATAATAATATTAATAATATAATAATAATAATAGTAAAATAATAATAATAATAATAATAATAGTAATAATAAACAACAACAACAACAATAATAATAAAATAATAATAATAATAATAATAATAATAATAATAATAATAATAATAATAATAATAATAATAATAATAACAACAATAATAATAATAATAATGATAATAATAATAATCATGATAATAATAACAAAAATAATAATAGCAAAAGGGGCTGATTGCTACCTAGCTCTGATACCAGGAAACACCAAAATGGTAGAAATTCAAAAGATAGTGTTCATGGGAACTGCCCATATCCTACGTAAAATTCTGTCTATATAATCTCAAATATTAAAACAAACACGCATTTTCTTATGTTTTCTTAAACATTCTCCAGAACAATACTATTTACAAAACCAAATATATGGCATCCTAGGCATAATACCGACAGGAACTTCTAATATGTTGTCTCTTGAGGTCTCTGGTTGAGACTTGGAGCCAATTTGTACAAATACAAAGCAAAAGTCAAACATATAAAAATAATAATAATAATAATAATAATAATAATAATAATAATAATAATAATAATAATAATTATATTATTATTATTATATATTATTATTATTATATTATTATTTATTATTATTATTATTTTTTTATTATTATATTATTATGATTATTATTATTATTAATTATTATTATTATTATTTTTTTATTATTATATTATTATTATTTATTATTATATTATTATTTATTATTATTATTATTATTATTATTATTGTTATTATTATTTTTTTATTATTATTATTATTATTATTATTATTTTATTATTATTATTATTATTATTATTATTATATTTTTATTATTATTATTATTATTTTATTATTATTATTTTTATTATTAGTATTATTATTATTATTATCATTATTATTATTATTATTATTATTATTATTTTTATTATTAGTATTATTTTTATTATTATTATTATTATTATATTATTTTATTATTATTATTATTATTATTATTATTATTTTTATATTATTATATTATTATTATTATTATTATTATTATTTTATTATTATTATTATTATTTTATTATTATCATTATTTTTATAGTAATATTATGGAGCACTTGCAGAAAACTGCACTACTTGGAACCGCTCGAATACTCCAGAATGTGCTCGAAAATAAGAGGTGTTATCTTAGTTCACTGGTAGTGAACTGCTGATAGTGTAGTTAATCTCCAGCGTTAGAAGCTGAGCAAAGGCACTACTACTACTACTACTACTACTACTACTACTACTACTACTACTACTATACTACTACTACTACTACTACTACTACTACTGCTGCTGCTGCTGCTGCTGCTGCTGCTGCAGTATAGTAATAAAAGCCTCCTCACCAAAAATTACCAAAAACGTAATGAAAAGAAATATAATAAGTAACTGCAGAATATGTGGAGATGGACAAGAAACAATAAATCATATTATCTCTGGCTGCCCAGTGCTGACTAAGAAGGAATATATTCACAGACATGACAGAGTTGGAACCTACATACACTGGAAGCTATGCCAACATTATGGAATAACAACAGAAAAAAGATGGTATAGGCACACACAAGAAAAGGTCACAGAAAACGAGAAAGCAACCATACTCTGGGATATGCCAATACACACAGATAGAGAAATTAAGGCCAACAGACCAGATATAGTTGTCAGAGATCATGAAGAAAAAATGCTTTCGAATTGATGTATCAATACCGGCAGATAACAACGTGTCTCTAAAAGAAATGGAGAAACTTTCAAAATACAAAGACCTGGAAATAGAGGTAACCAGAATGTGGAATCTAAAAACAGAAACAATCCCTATCATAGTAGGTGCATTAGGCATGATAAAAAAATATTCAGACAAATACATAACAAAAATACCAGGACTTACAAACACATATAACATACAGAAATTTGCACTACTAGGCACTGCACAAATCCTACGCAGAACACTTTCCATACAATAACCATTAGAGCATCACAACAAATCACAGCACATACCCAAGGCACACAGAGCTGCGCGCGGTATTGAAGTGAAAGCACGCTATAAAAATAAAACGACTGAATAATAATAATAATATAATAATAATAATAATAATAATAATAATAGTAGTAGTAGTAGTAGTAGTAATAATAATAATAATAATAATTATAATAATAATAATAACAATAATAATAATAATACCAACAACAACAACAACAATAACAATAATAACAATAATAATAATAATATAATAATAATAATAATAATAATAATAATAATAATAATAATAATAATGATGATGATGATATGAATAATAATAATAATAAATGGGTCTCATGGATTCTGATCTTAAATGATTGGAAGTTTTATCATGTACATTGTTTTGTCTTAATATAAAAGATGGGCTACAGCAAATATTCTGCCCAATACCACAGATTTACCTCTCAGTTTCTTGACTTTAATCAGTTGAGCATGTCCCATGGTGGCTGATGATATGTGGATCTCTGATCACGGGCAGATGTAGTGGGGGAGCATCATAGCTATGTGTTGAGAGGAATTTTTTTTTTGGGGGGGGAGATAATTCACCTCTGGTAACATGAGTGTCTTGTTTAATATCCTTAAACAACCCTTATTGAAAGAATGTTTGAGCGGGATGCGCTAATTGACACGAAAAAAAATCTAACTGGGTCTCCACCTGAAAAGTCATGCGCTGTTCATCTTGATATAAGATCACCATGTCACACACTTATGTTAATGAATGTGCCATGTGTACACTTATCAGATGGGTAGTCATGATGAGTATATTATATCCTAGCGTCACTTTGATGCCATGCGCTACTCTCTCACTCACTAATAATAATAATGATGATGATGATGATGATGATGATGATGATGATGATGATGGGGATGATGATGATTATGATGATGATTATGATGTGATGATGATGATGATGATGATGATGATGATGATGATGATGATGATGATGATGATGATGGTGATGATGATGATGATGCTAATAAAAATAATTAAAATAATAATAATAATAATAATAATAGTCTGTTTTATTTGCCCTGTTACGGAGGCGAGAACAAGACCTGGGAAATATGGAAAATGTTTGAGTCGATTGAATTGAAAACACTATTTGAATGGCACTCTGTGTCCTCGAGCAAAGCGGATGAAAGCACAAATGATTTCGGCCGGGTTTGAAAATAAAACGAGAAGCGTAACGACAAATAATGATAATTTGCGTAACAACAAAGATAATTTGACCAATGCTTTAGCGATTCGGGCAGTCTCCCATTAACCAATTGCCTGGCTATTTAGTCGTCTGGCATTTCTTGAAACTGATGTACAAATACGTCTCTGTGAATACATTTAGTATGTGGGTCAGAAACTTAAAGAAAAAGAAGAGAAAGAAAAAATCCTCGGTAACAGTACTTTGTCCCGAACTTGTGATTTTTCAAATTTCGGATAAATATCTAGCATAGCATTCGTAGTATACACTTTTAACGAATTTTCCAGAACTTCTGGGCAGGGTGTGCTAAGATAACCTTTGCTTCCATATTTGTAGCAGTTGGGTTTCCTGTTCCGATGGACGGTCTCAGATATTTTTCTTTCGGTACTGTCAACAGGGGAAATGAGCAGAATAGTTATGCGGTTTTGTAACTTTAAATACTCAACTTTCGGTCTATCTATATGCCTGTTTGTTTGTCTGTCTGCCTATGTATGTACGTTTGTATGTATGTATGTGTGTATGTATGTATGTATGTATGTATGTATGTATGTATGTATGTATGTATGTATGTATGTATGTTTGTATGTATGTTAGTATGTTAGTATGCATGCAAGTATGTATGTATTATTTCACCTATCTTCTCTCTCTCTCTATATATAATATATATATTATACATATATATGTATATATATATATAATATATATATTATATATATATAGATATATTATTATATATATATATGTGTGTGTGTGTGTGTGTGTGTGTGTTGTGTGTGTGTATAGAAATTAAATATAAAATATAAATTACAAAGTGGGACAAGAACGCAATAACGCACAAAGAGACGACACAAAAAAAAAACAGACGGGTCACTCGAAGCCTCTAATCTTCTGTCGGAACCGGATCATCTTAGCAATTTCGGCTGTTTAATTTCGATATCACTCCGAACCGGCCAGCCCCAATGAAAAACTAAGCCACAGGCATTAGACTTCTTGGAAAGAGGATCGAATGTATACGAAACAAAGACAGGGTGCCACACGAACATAAATACAAGAAACAAAAAATAGAAATAAAAAACAAGAAGGTAAGCAGGACAAAAACAGCGGGCGTCTTACGACTTTAGACAATTTTTAACTTATCTTGGCTGGCGTATTTGAAAAATGCCTTTGCGGCAAAACGAAAACAAACGTTTACATAGCAGCGGTATATCGGAGTTCCGCTTCGGTCACGAATCACTATGGGATTGTACCTAGAAGGTTACTGTCCCAGGCACAAGTCCGGGGAAGATTGTTTATGGAAGAACAGCAGTAACCCATGCATACCAGCCTCCGCTCTCCACGCCAAGGGAAAGGCAAAGGCCGATACAGCTTGGCACCAGTGACGTCGCAACTCATTTCTACGGCTGAGGGAACTGGAGCAACGTGAAATAAAGTGTCTTGTTCAAGAACACAGCACGCAGCCCGCTCTGGGATACGAACTCACAACCTCACTGTTGTAAGTTCGTTGCTTAACCACTGAGCCATGCGCAATCACAGATATATATATATATATATATATATATATATATATATATATATATATATATATATAGATAGTAGATAGATAGATAGATAGATAGATAGAAGAGAGAGTAGATAGATAGATAGATAGATAGATAGATAGATAGATAGATAAATAGATAGATAGATACTATGTATATATACATATGTATATGTGTGTGTGTGTGGTGTATGCATATATATATTCGCAGCATACACAAGTTCTGCCATACCTTTGTACATAAAACAGAAATGCTTATAAATACGTCTGTATTTGCATACGTATGTATGTATGTGAGAAACAAACTTACATGTGTGTACATACGAGTAGACATAGATACATAATTGAGTGTGTATGTGTGTGTGTGCGTCTGTCCGTATGTTTGTGCGCAGGCATGCACATGAGAGTACGTATGTTATGTAGAGGCATGGGTCATCCATGTAAGATCAGCCCGCCAAATAACTAAAGGATATGTGCTAGCAATTAAACATTACAATTTCATTCTCACAGCGCCATTTTCTAGAAATCTTAAAAATTTGTTAAAAGCAAGCTATAATTAATCCGATTATCTTAATAGGATTATCAGAATGTTAAGCTTGCTGCTCGATAGAAATAAATGTACACTAACAGACTTATATCCGTTTACTGGTTTTCCCTTGTATGCACGTTTGAGCTTCCATATTTTATTTTACGATACTCTGTACACATGCATTCCTTTACATCAATAGATGTATGCGTCACTTATGTATGGATATCTATATATATATATATATATATGAGTATATATGCTTGTGTATATATGAAAATACATACATGTAACACACATATACATACATATATATATCTACCTATTGTATATGCATATCTATATATGTATATATATAGATACGTATGTATGCATATATTTATCTATATATGCATATGTATAAATGTATATATGCATATATGTGTATGTGTGTTTGAGTGTGTGTTTGCATAACACACATAATATATATATATATATATTTATATATACACACAGATAGATAGATAGATAGATATATAAATTTAGCAAACATAGGTAGACATATATATATATATATATATATATATATATACATACATATATATACATATACATTATATATATAGATAGATATATAAATTTAGCAACCATATGTATACATAGGTAGACATATCTATCTATCTATCTATATACATACATCTATCTATATATATTATATATATATATATATATATATATATATATATATGTATAGATATATAGATAGATATACGTACATATATATATGTGTGCAGACATGCGTATCTATATATATATTGATGTGTCTGTGGGAGTGTCTGTCTATGTGGGTGAGTAGGTGCGTGCGGTAACATGTATGAATGTTTTATACAGATTTCAACGTTTATGCAAATAGATTTACATGTATTTATATAAAACCATCTGCTTATATTCTCACTAAATATATAGATAAATTTTTATAGCAATCGTACTTGTTTAAATACCTGCACGTTTACAGCCCCACAATACACACATAAGAACACACACACACACACACGCACACACAAACACAAACATATACATACATACATACATACATACATACATACATACATACATACATATATGCATTTATGTAGAAAAACATACTTATATTTAGCCATGCTCCGTTCCCGTTCTGAATATAGTATATGTACGTATGTATGTATGTATTTATGTATATTTATATATATAATATATAATATATATATATATTATATTATATATATATATTATATAATATAATATATAGATATATATATATACAATATAGTATAAAATATATATATATACACACATATATATGTACATAGACACACACACATATATATAGTATATATATATATATGTATATGTATACATATTATTTATATACATATTTATATATATATATTATATATATATATATATATATACATTATATATATACATATATGTATGTATTAGAACTAGCATTGGGAAGCTGTTAAAAGGATAGTCTTTGTTGATTGTCAGCTTAGGAGTTTAAATATATATTTTTTGCCCCTTTTTTATATCACGAACCTTCTCTTACTTTAAGTTATGTCATTTCAGAATTACATGCCTTTTGGCCCTCCATGACAATAACCTGTCATATGGCTTCTGGCGTCACTTAGTAATTCATAAAATTCACAGAGATACAACTGAGTAAAAGCGCCGAATGAATGAGGGAGGATTGCAGCTTATGCATTGCTCTAAATCCGCCATAAGACATATACATATTTATACACATATACATATGTACATATTTATATATATATACATGTATATAGATACATATATGCATATATATATCTATATATATATAAACATATACACATGTGTCGCCGTGAGGCTGTGCGTGTATAGGTGTATGTTTATATATATATGTGTGTGTCTGTTTGTATGTGTTTATGTGTGTATACACATACAGACACAAGCACAGTTATTTATATATTTCCATGAAATGGGGATGCCTCTAATTATCTTTATATGTATATGCATATTCATATATATATATATATACATATATATATATATACATATATATCATATAATATATATATATATACATATATATATACACATATATGTATATATATATATATAATATATATACATATATCTATATATTATATAATATATATATGTATATATATATATATAATGTATATATATATATTATTATATATATATACACATATACATCTGTACATATATATACATGTACAGATTTTTATTGATAGAATCACTATTTTATTCATTTATCTTTTAACTGTTTAATTCATTAGACTGCGGCCATGCTGGAACGCTTTTGTATGAATTTCTCATTATATATATATATATGTATATTTTAATATATATAAATATGTATGTATATATATATGTATATATATGTATATATATAAATATATATGTATATATATATACATATATATACATGTATATATATGTACATAATATATATATATATAACTATTTGTATGTATTTTTAGGTACATATATATATATATAATATATATATATATATATATTATATATATACGTAAATACAGATAGATATATTTACACCATATAGTTAGATACATACACATACATACATTCGCCCACAAAGATACACACACAAACACAATGCACACACACAAATTCACACACACACACACCACACACACACACACACACTCACATATATTTTCACACATTCTCACGATGTGTTGGGCTACGATACTGAACTTATTTCTGTCACAAATCGTATTTAATAATTTATAAATTTGTCAATGAAACATATAAATATATTTGTTAAAAGGAAAATAAATATACGCAGAGCATGAGATTAACAAAATAACACATTTAATCTGATTGAATGAAAAGGTTACGGAGATTTTTGTATGTATTTCATTTCTGTTTGCAATAAACATTTAAAAATTTCCATACACTAATACGCGCCTTCCAATACACACAGGCCTGCGCGCGCGCACACACACACACACACACACATTCACATAATGCATATATATATATATATATATATATATATATATATATATATATGTAGTACAATATATTGTAATATATTAGAACATAACATCATATAATATATTTATACATATATATTATTAAAATTATAATTTAAAGTATCTAAGGAAATAGCACCCAAAACTTGACTCTAAAACCACATTAAATGTTCATACAGCACCATGAGAGAAGAGAAAGAGACAAAATAAACTAGCATGAACATTTAATGTGGATTTAGAGTCAAGATTTGACTGCTATTTCCAGCGTGGTGGTATCTCTTAGATACCTTAAATTATAATTTAGTAATAATTATTACCTTTGAAGGTTTTATTCCCATTCTGGACACCTGATATGATCGGTATTTAAATAATGATCTTATCCTTATTATATAAATTTACATATATATATATATATATATATATATATGTTATATGTATGTGTATATATATAATATATATATATATATATATATATATATATATATATATATATATATATAATATAATATATATATATTATATTATATATATATATATATATATATATTTAAATGGCGGTGCCCCAGCATGGCCACAGCTCATGAGCTGTGAAACTAGAATCAATCAATCAATCATATATAGATAGATAGATAGATAGATAGATAGATAGATAGATAGATAGATAGATAGATAGATAGATAGATAGACATGAAACTTACGCCGCAGGCTTCTACCCACAGCCCGTCTTTCACAAGTTAGTGGTCGACCCTGGGCTAAAGTGAAATACACTTGCACAATGTGCCAAGCAGTGGACCTGGACTCGCAACAACATGATTGCTAAGCATGTTTTCTGACCACAGAGTCATACTTACAGCAATGTGTATCTATATTCATATATACAAAGGTTTATGCTTACATAAAAATCTCTTTGGCAATATTTGGTGTATCATAAGGAATGCTTTTGGATCTTTTTCTGTTTTTCGTATTGCGTGTAGATTTTCAGTGTCTTAATGTTTAGACTTTAAGACAATTGGTAGCAGGTAGCAATGAGTAGATATAAAAACGAGACGAATGACGATATTTATACAGGTTCCAGTAACACATGGTTGTGGTATAAATCTAAGCGAGCAATGGCATTACTATTTTCATTCATGGATACAGACTTCTATTGATCTACATAACGGAAAAAATGTTCCTTAATGAAACGTTCTAATTTTTCCCGTAACAGGGAAAGAATTGCAGGCTTTCATACGTTCTTAATTTTGGTCCTGCTATTTCTACCAGTGCAAATTTCTCTGTCTCTTATTATCTTGCTGCTTGTCTATGCACCTGGTCCTCTCTTTCTCATGATAAATACGTATCATACATAGATACATACATACATGCATATATTCACAGCTAGAGATCAGTGAAAAAGAGAATATCTAAGCTAAATAATGTGTAGTGGCTAGCGATCTATCACCATGATAGATCGCTAGCCACTACACATTCTTTATTTTCTCTCCTTGTTTCCTTCTGTGTTCCTTTCTGTGGAAGAGCGTAGGCTCGAAACGTTAAATACTTTTACACTGCCTGGGCGTTATACTAATACATCTGTTTGTTGTCTACACCACCTGTCTTGGTCTTTTTTTTGTGAATTCTCCCTAAATAAATAAATAAATAAATAAATAACTATATATATATATGTGTGTGTGAGTGTGTGTATAGTTAATAATATCAGGGTAATAAAGATTTTTGAAATTTTTTTACCTGTGGCCTAGCGTGTTGAAAAATTAGTTAATAGACTATATATTATTCATATGAATACAGTGTACATTTAAACACATAATAGGTATCCGTCATAGGATTCCTTTCACCTTAGAAGCAACAGCTAAAGTACAAACCACTATTAGGGATAAAAACTCGAAGGTAATGAAAAATAAAAACATTTACCATCTATCTCCTGGACCATAGTTTCAGATTTTTTTAGCAAATAAAATAATTTGCTAGGCGAAGTCTTCATCAACAGGTACGGCTAGATTAAACATATAAGTACAAGGCAAATCCGGCATGTGCCTCGTGCTTATACATTATAACCTATCAAATCCATCGCGCAAGCGCTTTTTTTGTCGGCAAATGAAACAGATGCAAAGAACAAGGCGATTTACACGTGAGTTTGATATATACATATATACATATATATATATATATAAATATATATACATATATAAATATGCACACACACATATATAGATATATATATGCATATAGGTACACGTGTCAGATTTACCTGTTTGTGTTTGTATGCGTGTATATATATATATATATATATATATATATGTATGTGTGTGTGTGTGTGTGTGTGTGTGTGTGTGTGCGCGTGTGTGTGTGTATCAGGTCATCTCATAAGTTCTGTCCGAATTTTGAATACAGTAAATAAGTGATCAAATATTATATTTAATTGAAATTTAATGTACTTTCCTGATTATATGTGACTTCCATCCATCTATTTACAAGCTTTTTAATCCCATCAATGTAAAACTCTTTGGATTTCAAAGCGAAGAACTCTGAAATGTCAGTTTCGACCTCCTCCTGGCTTGCGAAAGTTATTTTCCTATAAATGACTCTGTAAACTACGAAACAAATGATAGTGTGAAGGAATAGAGTCGGGAGAATTAGGTGGATGAGGAATTTTTTTCCCAACCAAGCTCTGTGATGTGATCTTTGCAGTGTGGGTCACGCATTGTCCTGATGATACATCACTCCATTTCTATTCACTAAAACGGGTCTTTTTTTCTTCAAAGATTGGTTCAAACGCTCTAATTTCTAACAGCAGGCTTGATTGTTGTATTGGGTGGTAACAATTCAATGTGAATTACACCTTTGCAATCCCACCAGATGGAGAGAAGAACATTTTTTTTCCATAAAGTTCCCTTCTCGGTTGTGGTTGAGCTTTTTCCCTTTTACCAAGCCACTGTATACGACGTTTAACATTTCGATAGAAGATCCATTTTTCGTCACCAGTCACAAGTCTATTCAAAAAGGGTGAAATGAGTTCGCGAGAATAGAGGGAAGAGCAGATGGCAACTCGGAATTTGCGGTTGCTTTCGGACAATTCATGGGACACCTATTACCCAAGTTTAGGAACCTTTCGAAGTTGTTGAAGATGACGATGAACAGTTGTATAGTTTGAACTAAGCTTTATTGCAATTCTTCAACTGATATTGCAGGATTTTCTTCAAGTAATGCATCAAGGAGCTTATCATCATATTCAACTGGACGTTCTGTTCGATCTTCATCTTCAAGGCTGAAATCTCCACTTCTGAATTTTGCAAACAATCTTCTGGAAGTTCCTTCATTCAAGCATTCTTTTCCATAAACTGTGTGTATATATCGAGTCGCTTCGGCTGCAGAGTTTCCTTTTTTGTACTCATAAACCATTATGCGCCTTAAATGCTCTTTGGATACTTCCATGTCAGAAAGGGTTTTAATCGAAGAAAGTTTAATTCTATTATTCAGTAAAATGATATTTAATTAGTCTAAATGTACACAAATGCATAAAAATAATTTTTAATTCCATTAGACATTCTAAAATACTATTAAATTTCA